>NW_028261387.1:88374045-88636545 GCF_051295495.1 Thamnophis sirtalis
CCTTTTTCAGTGCTGAACAGAACTAGAGTTGTTTAGTCTAGTCACTAGTGATTAAGGCACTGGGCTAGAAAGCATGAGATGAGTTCAAGTCCCATCTTAGCCATCAAAGCTAACTGGGTGATTTTAGGCCACTGACTGTCTCTCAGCTTGTGCGAAAAATAGGAGGAGGAAAGTGTAATGGGTATGTTCACCACCTTCAGTTGTTTGTAAAAATAATAGATAGAATAAATAAATAAATAAATGATGATGATGATGATAAACATCATCATCATCTAGAAAAAATCACAAAATATCACGACCTGGCCCTCAAAACTACACGGCTATGGATGAAACATGTAACAGTGAGACCCATTGTCATCAGGGCCCTTGGTACCATGCCCAAGAATTGTATAAGATACATCAACAAATTGTAGCTTCCTACAATAACATCAGCAGAACTGCAAAAACTTGCGCTACTCGGAACATCGTACATCTTAAAAAGATACTTGGTTGATACCTAGGATGCTGGCAGCCACCCGTATCAACCATCAGCACCATTCAATGATATTTGTGATAATTTTTTAAATATTCAATTGACTGAGTTTTGTGTTTAATGAATAAAAGAAATAACAACAACAACAACAACATTTGGTTCCTTGACATTGCAATACCTGGTGATGCGCGGATTGAAGATAAGCAGCAAGAAAAAAATCACAAAGTACCGGGACTTGCAAATTAAAGTTGAGCAACTGTGGAAAAAGAAATTGTGTGTTGTCCTGATTATAATTGGAGCCCTTGGAGCAATATCTAAAGGGATACCTCGCTATTTGGAAATTTTAAATTTACCTGACTTGAGCATTATGATTCTACAAAAAACCACTCTACTTGGAACAGCTTATATCCTCCAATGTTACCTTAACAGTTCCTAGGTCCTTGGTTAGGACTCGAGCTGTTGAGCTACCAACCAGCCCCAAAGGCTGTGAATCTCACCAAAGATTAACCACATAATCATCATCATCATCATCATCGTCATCATCATCATT
Source organism: Thamnophis sirtalis (assembly GCF_051295495.1). Lineage (NCBI taxonomy): Eukaryota > Metazoa > Chordata > Lepidosauria > Squamata > Natricidae > Thamnophis > Thamnophis sirtalis. The sequence goes on from NW_028261387.1 coordinate 88,375,068, forward strand.
ATCATCATCATGGAGCAAACAGAACTGCAGGACTGAGTAGGAAGGTGTCATAGACATCATCTCTATGATCCCCTGGTCAATGTAGGATTCCCTGAAACATCTCTGGTAGATGATCGTCCAGTCTTTTAAAGACCATGGTTTCCTTGTCAGGATAATTTCTGAAAAAGGCGATGTTGGCATAATTAACCAACTAAACGAGCATCCAACAAAGGAGTAGAATTCAGCTGGTTCGGACTAGTTCAGGCGAACCAGATGCTAATTTTGCATCATTCGCCGAACCGGTATTTGAAAGGACTGGCTGGCCCCACCCATCCCACCCCTCCTCTCCCACGAGTCTCCAGGTGGCCCGTTTTGGATGCCAGGTAAGTTCAGGGCCTGCATGGAGACTCTGATGTGGGGGTGGGTGCATGAAAAAAAGGGCTTCCTGAAGTTCCAGAAGTCTAGAAACGGGTCTTATTCCAGGCTCTGGAAGGCCTCCAGTACCTGGGGGAGGCTGTTTTTGCCTCTGGAGCCTAGGGAGGGCAAAAACGCCCCCCACCTTGGTGCAGGAGGCTGAGTAGGCCACACCCCCCATAGCCACGCCCACCCAGCAATCGGGCAGAGAACCGGTTGCTAAAAATTTTCCATCCCACTCCTGATCCAACTCTTAATAGACAAAGTCAGATTTCATTTCACTGAAAACGGGCAGCGTTGCAGAAAATAGTAGTTTTTATTAACTGACCTCCCTGATTTCTCTGTTAGTATCCCTCAAGCATCTCCCCGCCACCTCCGATAAAATATTTTTAAAGCCTCCTTCAGGAAATCCCACAACTTTAAAGGGGCCATTAGCTCCTGGTGTGACAATGAAGAACTGAATTTGGGGGTCTCTCCCCTTGTCCTTTCATTCATAACATAAACCTCTTGTGATTTATTTGAGAGTGGGTGGAGCTTTCCTTGGTGTTTTCTTTAAGAACTCAAAACCCGCCTGATGTCGCAAAATGTTTTGTAGAACTTGACCTGGGAAGGACCAGCCTTTTAAATTAGGCTAATTCAGGAAACAGTTGAATTCTAAGCAGGAGACGGAAAGGTTAAACATGTTTGTGATGAATTGTGTTATATCTTTCTACCGTAAACTCTGGAGGAAGCCGGACGTTTGAGGGAATCGACTTATTCTTGGTGTCTCGAAATCCCTCCTGTCCTTTAGAAGGAAATGATCGTTAATCAGACTGGACAAACGGCAAGCTAATAAAAGTGGCCGTTAAATTGGAACGTGCTTCCCATTTTTAGCTTTCATTGTTAAAATTTGCCCTTTTCCCTCCCCTCACAAGGTAAGGGGAACTCTTTAGAATAGAATAGAATAACAGAGTTGGAAGGGACCTTGGAGGTCTTCTAGTCCAACCCTCTGTTTAGGCAGGAAACCCTACACCACTTCAGACAAATGATTATCCAACATCTTCTTAAAGACTTCCAGTGTTGGGGCATTCACAACTTCTGGAGGCAATTTCTGTCCCACTGATTAATTGTTCTAACTGTCAGGAAGTTTCTCCTCAGTTCTAAGTTGCTTCTCCCCTTGATTAGTTTCCACCCATCAGTCTTAGCCTTCATTCTGAAAAAAAGACCTGAATTACTGATAATAGTTGTGGGAACTTCTGAAATTCATATTGGTTGGAGAATAAAATGGGATCTGGGACAGGGGTGGGTTCCGGCTTCTGCTATTGCCAGTTTGCTCAGGAATGTGCATCGCAAACCGGAGAGTTTGATACACATTACGCGAGCTACACACGCTATGCGCGCATGCACAGTACTAAAAAAATTGCTTCTGCTCATGCGGAGAAGAAAAAAACAACAAGATGGTGGCACCGTACAACTGGTTTGGGGGCGTGGCCAGCCGAGTTACTACCTACTCAGCCAAACCGGTCCAAACTGGTAGGAACCCACCTCTGATCTGGGAGCTCACTCTTTCAATTTCAACGACACTGAAGAATTGAAAAATGATTTTTCTGGCTGAGAATATAAGCTTGCTGGTCTTGTGTTCTTTGGCCAAAGATGATCAGAGATGGGTCTCTGAGGTGATGACAAACAATAATATGAACGTCTGTAGAGATTCTCGGTCCTCCAGGTCATGGTTGTCCCAAAAGTACTTTTTCAGGAAGCAACTGTGCTTCCTTGTTTTTTCCCCCCTTTTGAAGAAGTTTTGCTCCTTATCCAAGATATTTCTTCAATTCTGACACCTTTCCTCACTATCCTGTCAGAGTGCAGGAGTGGGATTCAGCTGGTTCGTACCGGTTCGGGCAAACCAGTAGCTCCAACGATCAGCTGGGAGCGAACTGGTTTGCTCCAATGAGCAGGTTGGCCCGCCCTCTGCCCCTGAGTTTTACTTACCTATTATCCTCTCAGCTGATTCGCATGGCAGAGTGGATTGCTGCACCTCAGCTGGGTTATTCCCCAGCGTGGCACGACAAAACCGTGCTCCACTAAAGCGCGCCCGATTAAACCGCGTCGCTGACGTCATCAGCAGGGTGACAACAGCGACCGCGGAGAAAAAAGGGCGCTTTAAATAGTGCTTTGAAAGCAAGCCGATTCACGTTAAGGTAAGGGTTAGGGTTAGGGTTAGGGTTAGGGTTAGGGTTAGGGTTAGGGTTAGGGTTAGGGTTAGGGTTAGGGTTAGGGTTAGGGTTAGGGTTAGGGTTAGGGTTAGGTTAAGGGTTAGCGTTAGGTTTAGCGTTAGGTTAAGGGTTAGGTTTAGGGTTAGGTTAAGGGTTAGGTTTAGGATTAGGTTTAGGGGGGGTTAGGTTTAGGTTTAGGGGTTAATTTTAGCTTTAGCGTTCGCAGCATGCTTTTTTCGTCGCGCTGTGATGACGTCAGCTACGCGGTTTCGTCGAGCGCGCTTTAGTCGAACGCTGTTTTGTGGTGGAACCATTCCCCAGAGGTAACGTGGAAGGTAAATTTCATTAAAAGTGGTGACACATGAGTAGCATACTATCACTAAACCAGTTATTTAACCAGCAGGATCCCACCACTGGTCAGAGGTGAAGAAGTTTCTTGGATGAGAAGCGAAACATCTTCAAAAGAAAAAAAGAAAGAAGGAAGTTTAGTTGCCTCCTGAAACTACAGCTTTGGGGAAACAATATGGATGTACTGTTATAGAGCAGGGTATCCAGCCTTGGCAATTTTAAGACTTATGGACTTCAACCCCCATAATTCCTCAGCCATTATACTCTGCTCCACAAGTGCACGGGTCTTAAAGTTGTCAAAGTTGTTCTCTACAATCCCTTTTGTAAGGGACACTGCCCCTGTGCCTGGAGGATCCATTCCATTTAGCAGGGTGATGAGCATAACGATAATAGTCTTTCTTCTTGGGGATTTATATTGTCTTTGAATGGGATGGTTGTTTTCCGATCAGCTCAGTGGCTAAGACGCTTAGCTTGTCGATCAGAAAGGTCGGCAGTTCGGCAGTTCGAATCCCTAGTGCCATTTTAATGGCGCGAGCTCCCGTTACTTGTCCCAGCTTCTGCCAATCTAAAAGTTTGAAAGCATGTAAAAATGCAAGTAGAAAAATAGGAACCACCTTTGGTGGGAAGGTAACAGCGTTCCATGCTCATTTGGCATTTAGTTATGCTGTTCCCCTCGCACATATGTGCTAGTCGTTCCCGACTCTAGGGGGCGTTGCTCATCTCCGTTTCAAAGCCAAAGAGCCAGCACTGTCGAAGACGTCTCCGTGGTCATGTGGCCGGCATGACTAAATGCCGAAGGCCCACGGAACGCTGTTACCTTCCCACCAAGGGTGGTTCCTATTTTTCTACTTGCATTTCAAACTGCTAGATTGGCAGAAGCTAGGACAAGTCACTCCGTTATGTGGCGCTAGGGATTCGAACCGCAGAACTGCTGACCTTTTGATCGACAAGCTGAGTGTCTAGCCACTGAGCCACCACATCCCATGCGAAGCACTATGAAGGGGTATATAAGTCCAAGTGCTAGTTCTATAAGTGTTGCATATAGAGCCGAGGTGGCGCAGAGGTTAAATGCAGCACTGCAGGCTACTTCAGCTGACTGCAGTTCTGCAGTTCGGCTGTTCAAATCTCACCGGCTCAAGGTTGACTCAGCCTTCCATCCTTCCGAGGTGGGTGAAATGAGGACCCGGATTGTTGTTGGGGGCGATATGCTGACTCTGTAAACCGCTTAGAGAGGGCTGAAAGCCCTATGAAGCGGTATATAAGTCTAACTGCTATTGCTATTGCTATTGCTATTGACCTCAATTGTTGGTTGTGTATCAAGGGGGCTCCTTGCATGGAATCGTATCAGAAACCGCCTGGCTGCCTCCATGGCGGGAGAGCCGAACTGGAAGCAACTGTTTCTTTTCTTCACACGCTTCCAGGCTTTGTCGTGGAATGAGCTGGTGGGTTGTGTTTAGCGTCAGTCCATAAATAAACCCCCTGGAGCCATCGGTGTCGGCTTTTGGCGGAGTTCAGAGTTCCCGTGGCTCCTTTAGAAAATGACTCATGCCAGCAGGGTCAGGTGACACCATTCCTGGGGACAGGACAATTGTCTTCGGACAAAGCATTGCACCAGCGTGGACTTGATTGCTGGATTTAAAATAGCTCTTCTGCTATTATGGGATGGGCCTCTCCCGTGTCACACCTCGTCTTTCCAGGCATGGATTTCTGCCCGAGGAAAAGGCCAGGATGAGGCCCTTCCTTGTTCTAGGTATATATACCAGTAGCCGTCCTCTGACAGCTATTTGTTCAATGATGGTTTGAAGTTACAACACCACTGGGGGGGAGGGGGAATGTGACTGGACCTCACATTTGCGACTGTTGTAGCATCCCCATGCCCAGAAATCAACCACTGGCATGTACAGTCCTTGACTTACGACAGTTCATTTAGTGGCCATTGAAAGTTGCAACAGAACTGTGGGGAAAAGGGACTTGTGATCATTGTTTTTACAGCTACAACCTTTGTAGCATCCTTATATTCATGTAATCAAAAATTGGGATGCTTGGCAACTGGTTCACACTTATGGCCGTTGCCGGGTCCCTTTTGCGACCTCCTGACAAGCAAAGTCAATGGGGAAGTCAGATTCACTAAACAATAGGGCTGTGATGGCGAATGTATGGCACGCATGCCACAGGTGGCACCCATGCCACAAGTGGCATGCAGAGCCCTCTCTGTGGGCATGCGAGCCGTCGCTCCAGGTCAGGTCTACCACACATGCGCGCGCGCCTCCCACCAGCCAGCTGGTTTTCAGGTCTCTGCCATGAATGCGTGGGGGTGGCTGTGCAGGTACGGGGTTGCGTGTGCATGCGTGGGTGGTGGGGCGCATCTGGGGGTCATGCGTGCAGGGTTAGGGCATGTGGGAGCACAGGGGGGTCATGCACACATGCATGGGGGCGGGGCGCATGCGGGGGGGGGACTTGTGCGCATTGCATTATGGGTGCGCGTGCTTTCGTTATGCAATGCCAAAAATGGTTAGGCATCACTGCAATAGGGAGACTAACTTATCAACTGCAGTGATTCGCTTAACAACGGTGGCAAGAAAGGTCGTAACGTGGGCCAAAAACTCACTTGACAAATGTCTCACTGGTGGTCGTAAGTCGAGGATTACCTGTAGTCACGATGATTGCAATGTCCCAGGTTCGTGTGAAGGTCATTGACGGCCTTCTCTGCTGGCTTCCCACATGCAGAGAGTGTCAAAGGGGAGAAGGCCAAACTGTCTTAACCACTGCAGGATTCACTTAAGATCCATGGCAAAAGAGACATGTAAAATCGGGTTCAAGTCGCTTAACAACTCCCTTGCTTAGCAATGGAAGTTCTGGCCCCCATTGTGGTCGTAAGGCGAGGACTTCCTGTACTGTACACGTGGATTGGATGGGGACGCAGGAGGAACTTGAGGAAGAGTTTAAAAGATGTCATATCGATGGTCGCAAAGCTACGATTAAAAGCCTGGCTGTTTTTTACACCCTCCCTTCCAAAGGATATAGTCCAAAAACGGCTTTTGTGCTGGCCACATGGAGACCTCTTCGGACAGCGCTGGCTCTTGGGCTTTGAAACGGAGATAAGCACTGCCCTCTAGAGTCGGGAACAAGGACTAGCACATATGTCCGAGGGGAACCTTTACCTTTTTACCTTATCCTTCCCTTGGATGCCAGACGGAAGTCCCAAACCTTGCAATTCGCTGTTGCTTCATAATTTACAAACCGCACGAACCCCTCCCCTCTCAGGGTGGCGTAGGACATTGTGTGCATCTAACATTAGACAAACAAGCCACATATCTCTCCTTGACAGGGGAAATGACCAAAGCAGGAAGTTGTAGTACCAGTTTGTTTCCATATAATGAACTACCTTTGGCCAAGCTTCCTGATTGTATAAATAACCTTTGACTGCATTGAAACAGGATAGTTGCTCCACAGTTGGCTGAGATGATGAACTCATGACATGACACCATTGTCTTCTCTGTTTTTTAAACTTCTGATGGGGCTTCAGCAATTGGAGAGGGTAACAATGAAGGCCCTTTGGTACATTTTTTTAAAACCACTCTTCAGTTTAGGTAAGTAGCATCAATTCATTCCAGAATGCAGAGAAGAGCAGCAAAGATGATTAGAGGACTGGAGGCTAAAACTGATAATGAACGGTTGCTGGATTTGGGTATGTCTAGTTTAATGAAAATAATAGCAATAGCAATAGCAGTAGACTTATATACCGCTTCATAGGCCTTTCAGGCCTCTCTAAGCGGTTTACAGAGAGTCAGCATATTGCCCCCAACAATCTGGGTCCTCAGTTTACCCACCTCGGAAGGATGGAAGGCTGAGTCAACCCTGAGCCGGTGAGATTTGAACCGCTGACCTGCTGATCTAGCAGTAGCCTGCACCACCTTGGCTCTGAAGGACCAGGAGTGACATGATAGCAGCGTTCCAAAATCACAGGGGCTGCCAAAGAAGAAAGTTGAAGTCCACACATCTTCAAGGTTGAGAAAACACTGCCTGACAGTAAGGTGCTAGTCCCTTTGATGGCAATGAAAAAAAGGAGACTGAAGGGATGGGAAGGGAATTATGTTCCATTTGGGTATCTCTACTTTAATGAAAGGAACAACTAGGGGAGACATGATAGCAGTGTTTGCAATATCTCAGAGGCTGCCACAAAAAAGAGGGAGTCAAGCTATTCTCCAAAGCACCTGAGGGCAGGACAAGAAGCAATGGGTGGAAACTAATCAAGGGGAGAAGCAACTTAGAACTAAGGAGAAATTTCCTGAGAGTTAGAACAATCAGTGGAACAGCTTGCCTCTGGAAGCTGTTGATGCTCCAACACTGGAAGTTTTTAGGACGAATTGGACCACCATTTATCTGAAATGGTATAAGGTTTCATGCTTAAGCAGGGGATTGGACTAGAAGACCTCCAAGGGTCCCTTCCAACTATTCTTACCCTACCTCTCCTCTCCTCCATTCAATCCCCCAAAATGTTTGGAGAAGCTGGCACATGCTTTTAACAATGTCTCACCTACATTCTGAGAAACTTGGCAAAACCTAATGCTTATTTAAATTCTGGCACCCAGGCAGGGGTGAAATTCAGCAGGTTCTGACAAGTTCTGGAGAACCGGTAGCGGGAAATTTTGAGTGGTTTGGGGAACTGGCAAATACCACCTCTGGCTTTGCCCCAAGAGTGGGGTGGGAATGGGGATTTTGCAGTATCCTTCCCCTGCCATGCCCCCCCAAGCCACGCCCACAGAACCAGTAGTAAAAAAAATGAATTTCATCACTGCAGCCAGGTTTACTTAAAGGAGCAAATTGCCTATTCAAAAGAAGATGCTTGAACAGTATTAAGAGAAGAATTGGGGGGGGGGGAACCCCACAGTATTTTAATGCAATACAATAGCAGAATTGGAAGGCACCTTGGAGGTCTTCTAGCCCAGGCAGAAAACTCTATACCATTTCAGACAAATGGCTATCCAACATCTTCTTAAAGACTTCCAGTGCTGGAGCATTCACAACTTCTGGAGGTAATTTCTGTTCCACTGATTAATTGTTCTAACTGTCAGGAATTTTCTCCTCAGTTCTAAGTTGCTTCTCTCCTTGATTAGTTGCCACCCATTGCTTCTTGTCCTGCCCTCAGGTGCCTTGTAGAATAGCTTGACTCCCTCTTCTTTGTGGCAACCCCTAAGATATTGGAACACTGCTATCATGTCTCCCCTAGTCCTTCTTTTTATTAAACTAGACATACCCAGTTCCTGCAACCGTTCTTCATATGTTTTAGCCTCCAGTCCCCTAATCCTCTTTGTTGCTCTTCTCTGCACTCTTTCTAGAGTCTCAACATCTTTTTTACATCGTGGTGACCAAAACTGGATGCCGTATTCCAAGTGTGGCCTTACCAAGGCATTATAAAGTGTTATTAACACTTCACATGATCTTGATTCTATCCCTCTGTTTATGTAGCCTAGAACTGTGTTGGCTTTTTTGGCAGCTGCTGCCCACGGCTGGCTCATATTTAAATGGTTGTTCACTAGGACTCCAAGATCCCTTTCACAGTTACTCCTATTGAGCAAGGTACAACCTATACTGTGCCTGTGCATTTCGTTTTTCTTGCCTAAATGTAGAACCTTCCTCTTTTCACCATTGAATTTCTTTTTATTAGATAGTGCCCAATATTCAAGTTTGTCAAGATCCTTCTGTATCTTAAGCCTGTCTTCTGGAGTGTTGGCTATTCCTGCCAGCTTGGTGTCATCTGCAAATTTGATGAGTTCCCCATTTATTCCCTCATCCAAATCATTGATGAAGATGTTGAAGAGTACGGGGCCTAAAATGGAGCCGTGGGGTACTCCACTGCATACTTCCCTCCATGTAGATGCAGTTCCATTTTCTTCTACTCCTAAGCATTGGATAACGTGGTCTTTTTTTTTTTTACCATGGCAACATGTGGGAGATCTTTGAACTTCTATAAGTGGCACTTGATTTACAACCATCCATTTAGTGACCATTCAAAGTTACAACAGCCCTTACAAAAGTGACTTACGACCGTTTTTCACACCTGTGACCCTTACAGCATCCCCATGGTCACCCGATCTAAATTCAGACGCCACTTGGCAACTGTCTCATAGTTATGACGGGTTGCAGTGTCCCGGGGTCACCTGATCCCCTTTTGCGACTGAGCGAATCTGGGGAAGCCAGATTCACTTTACAACTATATTACTAACTTAACACGACTGCAGTGATTGGCATAACAAGTGTGGCGAGAAAGTTCATAAAAGGAGGCAAAACTCAACAACTTAGCAACAGAATTTTTGGGGGCTCAATTGAACTTTTCAGGAACTTTCCCCACCCTTTTAATCCATGGCGCACGTGCGGGCGGCCACAGCAGTTCCATTTGGCTTTTTAATAAATGAAATTACTTGAGGTCAGATGTTTCCATCCTCTTTATTAAGAATAAAATTGCACACAAGGGAGTCATTTAAAAAAAGAAGAAGAAGAAGAAGAGGGGAAGGAAAGAGAAGAATCACCGTGAAGACAACACCGATTGTTATCGCTTTCGGATGGATCTCGGGAGAAAGAAAGAGAGACTTGTGCCTGAACTCCCAAATCCCTTTTCTGTTTTATTTTTGATTGGTGAAAGAATATCAACTTTTCAAGAGATTCAAAGGGCCACAAAAAAAAAAAAAGGAGTCAGCGGCAAAAGACGGCAGGGGGGTGGCCTTCGTAGAGAAGGAAGGAAGGAAGGTAGGTATCTCCCAAGGAATAGAAACCTGGCAGATCCAAAGGATTACAGTCCGGAAATCTTGTCTGCTGGTCCAGTCATATCCTGATAGGATGGATTCCTTCTTGTTTTTGGAACGGAAGGCTGGCTGCTTAGGCTAGGGCCAAGGGGTACCATGAGTCTTGACGGGGGCCAACGCTTAGACCTGATGGTTGAGACATAGCAGATGGGAAGGTATAGTCTTCTGGCTCATACTTGAACTGGGGATGAGGCTCATCCAGCCCGTTTTCAGAATGTCCCGGGCTCTGCAGGGGTCAGAAATAAAACAATCAGTTCATCACCATAAATAGGACCATTCTTAAGATGGTCACTCGTTCTGGCTATTGTTACAGGGAGTCCTCAACTTACCGTCCTTTGTTTAATGCCCATTCGAAGTTACAACGGCACTGGGGAAAAAATGGGACTTACAACCCGTCCTTGCAGTTATAATCGTGATGTGACCACAAGTTACACGATCAAAATAAGGGCGCTTGCAGGTGGTATATATTTACAATGGTTGCAGCACGCTCGGGGTCCAGGGATCTCCATGTGCAGGATTTAGCAACCTGTGGCTCTGGAGCCGCATGTGGCTCTTTCATCCTTCTGCTGCGGCTCCCTGTCGCTGGTCGGCTCCACAATTGATAGGGCTTTTGGTTAGGGCAGGTAGAGGAAAAAGGATGCCATGCTAGGAGGAGACTCTATGGTGGGGAAACCGGACTTCCGGTCGGCTCTGGAATTGAACGGGGGGCTTCCGGTGGCTCTTTGAGTGTTTAAGGTTGCCGACCCCCGCCCATGTGTGACTTTCCTAGTCAACGGAGGAAGCCAGATTCACTTAACGACTGTCTCATTCACTTAACAATTGCAGTGATTCTCTTAACAATTGTGGCAAAAAAAAAGTTGTAGAATTGAACAGGACCCAGTCCCCCCCCCTGGTTACTTGCTTAGGCATCTCAATTTTGTAGCAAACTGCTTTTGAAAAAAAAGTATATTTATCTAGATGTTTTTGCAATGTGTCTATTGAAAAAAAATGACATAAACGTTTGATAGGAATCCACCTCAACTTACAACCATTCATTTATCCAAAGATGCTTTTTTTTCAGGAGGCAACTGGACTTTCTTGTTTTTCTTTGAAAAAGTTTCACTTCTCATCCAAGAAGCTTCTTCAGCTCTGACTGGATGGTTGGGAATAGAAGGATTTATGGGCATGACTCCCTTAACAACTGCCTCGCTTAACTATGGACGTTCTAGCCCTAAACGTGATTGTAAGTTGAGGACAGATTATGTCGATGTGAGGGCCCTGCTGATTCTACTGACCTGGGAAGTTGACACTATTGCTTGTCCCGGATATTGTGGTGTGATGGCTGGTTCGGTTTTTAAAGTGACGGTGCTCTCTGAGTTTGTAAGTGAGGAAGGAGAGTTGGTGGTGGAAGTTGTGGAACCTGAGAATGATAGAAAAATATCTATTAGAATCCATCTATCATCTACTATCATCATCAATCCATCAATCTCTCAATTATCTATCTATTTATCTATCTATCTCAATCCATGAAATAATCATCTATCTATCTATCTATCTATCATCTATCTATCTATCTATCTATCTATCTATCTATCTATCTATCTATCTATCTATCTATATCTGTCTGTATATCTATCTGCATCATCTATCAATCTATCAATCCATCAATCATCTCTCTATCATCTATCTATCTCTATCATCTCTCTCTCTCTATCATCTATCATCTCTCTCTCTATCATCTATCATCTCTCTATCTCTCTATCTCTATCTATCTGTCTCTATAACTCTATATCTATTATCTCTCTCTCTCTCTCTCTATCTATCTATCATCTATCATCTCTCTCTCTCTCTCTCTCTCTCTCTCTCTCTCTCTCTCTCTCTCTCTCTCTACCTACCTACCTACCTACCTACCTACCTACCTACCTACCTTGCAGCATCCCTGTGTTCACATGATCAAAATTTAGATGCTTAGTAACTGATTCATATTTATGACGGTTTGCAATGTCCCGGGATCTCCTTTTGCGACCTTCTGACAAGCAAAGTCAACGGGGAAGCCATATTCACTGAACTACTTTGTTATTAATTTACCCACTGCACTGATTCACTTAACAACAGTGGCAAGAATGGTCGTTAAAATGGGGCAAAATTCATTTAACAGATGTCTCATTTAGCAACAGAAATTTTGGGCCCAGTTGTGGTCGTAAGTCGAGTTGTGTATGATGCTGAAGGCCCAGTGCCATCCCATCTGGTTATCTGCAGGTTAGGATTCTAACGTAACTTTCCATCAGTTGATTCTAATGCAGTTCCTGTCCCATTTCTGTTTTTTACAATCAATTTATTAGCTCTCCCGATTACCAAGGGAGCTCTCCGCAGGGTCAAGAAAATAAGCATTAAAACCAGAAATCCTATCGTAAGAGGGAAATTATCTCAAGATCCTGTCAGTGAACAACAATACGGTTAAAAAACAGAGTTTTAAATCACTCTTTTGACACCGAGAAGGCACTGTTAGCATTGTAGGGGGAAGCCCAAAGTTTTCCCAAATAACTTAAATAAATCTTGAATAACTTAATGTGAGTTAGTGCACTCAGTGGCCATGAAATACCAGGAATGTTTACGAATTGCTGGATAGGAAAACATTTCAAAATTGGTGGGAGTTGAACTGAAAATACAGGAAGAGGTAGTAGAGATCTCCCGAAAATTGTCTGCCCTGTAACAGTTTGTTTGGATTTACTTCTACATTTATTTATTTGCTGCCAAAGCACTCAAGAAGGCTTACAAGTTCATAATGACTACAATCAATCTTTAACCATCATTTTTTTGTTAGAGTGGGCAAAATCACGGGGGGCTATCCGTCTTGAATTGTAACGCTTCAGGCCGAGAATTTGGATAGGGCAAGAGTGAAAATAAAATACAACTCCCAGTTCTCCAGAGCTGCAAAAAAAAAATGTAGTTCACGAATTATCCCTTGCATACTCGTAAGTTTGTTGAAGTAACAACTAGCTGGGCACATCGATAAAAACCAGGATGCAAACTAAGATCTGCCAGCCAGAATGGATGCATTCACACAATACACCAAGCCTGCATTTCTCCCAATGGGACTCTTGCTCTAGGGATTGGGACGGCATATATTGTTATAGTATTCCAACCTGTCTTGGTGCATCTAAGCTAGAGATGGCTACGCTAAGCTACAAAAATAATCAACCAAACAACATTATCTGTTAGAACCCTGTTTGAATTCAGCCAAACAATAACTCGTCTTCTTCCTTTCTGCTCTTTTTCCGGAGAATTGAATAGCGATAGAACTTAGATTTTATATACCGCTTCACAGTGCTTTACAGCCCTCTCTAAGTGGTTTACAGAATCAGACTTTTGCCCCCAACAATCTGCTTACTCATTTTGCCAACCTTGGAAGGATGGACGGCTGAGTCAACCTGGAGAAGCCTGTCAGGATCGAACGGCTGGCAGTTGGCAGAATTAGCTCGCAATGCTGCGTTCTAAGCACTCTGCCGTCACGGCTCCTACAGGGATAGGTTCCGGCAGTCACAGCTGCCGATTTGCTCACGGGCGTGGCACCGTACATGCTCGGTACAATAAAAATTGTTCTGTGCATGTGCAAAAGCAAAAAAAATAAGATGGCACATGGAGAACCGGTTCAGGGGCGTGGCAAACCAATACTGGTTCAGCCCAACTGGTCAGAACCAATAGGAACCCACCACTGGGTTCCTACAAACTACAAACCTTTTGGGACTTCAATATGTCTTCTACTGTAGTGGCCCCCAACCTTTTGAGCACCAAGGACTGGTTCTGTGATGAGAGGTTTTTTTCCCCCAAAAAAGGAGTTGGGGATATTTACTGATGCACTAACAAAACAGAATAATAACGAAATACTTACTGTTTGCTGAGGATTTGCTTTTATTGACATTTTTAGGTTTCCGTTTTCTGGTCTGGATGCTTTCCTTTTTCATTGCCAGAGGTCTTGGCACCTTGATATTTAAAAAAAAGAGAGCACAAACCATCAATACTGGTTTGCATTTCTGCTCTGGATGACTTCCACACATTCTTTTCTGCATTCTCCTGGTACTTGCACACAAATATGTATGACGTCCTTGTCCTTCACTGCAAACTCTTTCCCTCAATGGCCGTCCTTGGCTAGTAAATGAGCGAGGCACAATATTTGGAAGACTTTCTGAGTGGGTGTATTATCAGAAACTGGCTCCCGAGCTTCGTTTTCAGCTGGGATGGCCTCCTGTAACCTTACCAAGCTTCACCCTATACAAAGGGGTGTCAAACTTGATTTCATTTGAGGCCGCATCAAGGTTGTGTTTGACTTGGGGCGGGGGGTGATCAGAGCGGGCATGGCCAGCATGATGTCACTCATGTTGGGGGGAGAGCCTGTGGTGGTCCAAATACTCTCCGTGGAAACTGTCTCCAGAGATCCGTTTTCAGCTGGGACGGCCTCCTGTAACCCCACCAAGCTTCACCCTCTACAACAGGGGTGTCAAACTTGATTTCATTGAGGGCCGCATCAAGGTTGTGTTTGACTTGGGAGTGTGTGATCACGGCGGGCATGACCAGCATGATGTCACTCATGTTGGGGGGGGGGGAGCCTGTGGTGGTCCAAACGCTCTGCCGCAGAAACTGGCTTCTGAGCTCCGTTTTCAGCTGGGATGGCCTCCTGCAACTCTCTGCCAGTGAAAATGAAGCTTGGAGGGGCCAGGTGAAGTCCTTGTGGGCTCCGTTTTTGGCTGGGACAGACTCCTGCAGCGTAGTACTAATGCTGCACGCAATCTTGATATTATTATTCCTCTGTTGTTGCAGCCTAGGACTGCATTAGCTTTTGGGGGGGGGGAAGAGGATGACTACACTCAGAGCTCTTGCATCACAATCAGGAGGCTTTGAGTTCGATCCTAGGGAAAGGTAGATATTTCTCTCTCTGGGCACAATGAGAATATACTCTATCTGCTGAATATAACTCCGCATTGGTGACAGGGAGGGTATCTGGCCAGTAATCACTCGGCTCCATTCAGTTGCCCAAACTTCAACCCGCAAAGGGATTATGGGCTCATTAAAAGAAGATGATGATGGTGACTACGCTTATGAGTTTAAAGGATGCTCGCTCCTTGGTAGAAAAGTTATGGAAAACCTTAAGAAGCTGAGACATCACCTGGCCGACTATACAGTTCTATACAGTTAGAGCTATTATTTCCCCAGAAGTAATGGAGAGATGGACCATAAGGCTGGCTGAGCGCCAAAGAATTGATGCTTTCAAATTGTGCTATAGGAGAAGACTCTGGAGAGCCCCTTGGAATGCTAGGAGATCCAATCGGTCGATCCTAAAGGACATCAACCTTGACTGTCCTTTGGAAGGGCAGAGATTGGAAGCTGAAGCTCAAATATTTTGGTTAAGAGAGGACTCCGTGGAAAAGATGGAAGATGAAAGGCAGAACGACAGCAGAAGATGAGATGGTTAGATAGTGTCATCAATGCCATAAACATGAATTTGGGCCGACTCTGGAGATAGTGGAGGACATAGGAGACTGACCCACTGGGGTCCATGGGTGTTCTGACCTAGGTTTCCCCAGGAGCACAAAGCTGAGTCCTCGTCCCGTTAAACCCCATGTATTTAATCTACAATGAATTCCTCTCCCACAGTTTTGATTTCAAGAGAGTTCACAGTTACCAACCTTTATCAGGCTTGGAGAGTGGCCAGGCCAATATCTTTCAGACGCCGCAATACTTGGCAAGAATGTAGGAATGAACTAATTGTCTCCTGCAAACACTCCTCCACTTTTGCTCCTCTTATATCCCCTATGGGAGGGGCCATTCACCGTCCACTTGTGACTTTACTCCCAAGTTGACCCTTGTTCCTTAGCTATTCATTTTTCCTGGCAGCTCTGTGCATGTGGACACTGAGAACAGGCTCCAACTGTTCTTCTGCCCCACTGAACTCCAACTCTGAAGGCAGCTGATAACTGTGAAACAGTCCTGGCCCCCTCTCTGCCTCCGACACAGAGCCCCCTCGTCAGAGCCTTTCCCAGACTCCAGGACTGGCCCATGTTCCTCCCCAACCTCCTCACTGTCTGAGTCTGCCACCAGCTCTGCTGGCCGCTGGTGGGCCACAACAATGGGGTTGCAAAGAGTCAAATGGGGCTTACAACTGAACAACAACAAAATCCGAGCCACTGTTTCTGAATGATCATTGCTAACAACAATCGATGCATCAAAGTATTAAAGTGTAAGAAATACACCAAGCTAGGCTCTCCTCTTACCCCGTGGAGTTTCATGTATAAGCCACATGCGTTGCACACCGGCTCGCCTTCTGCGTTCCGTCTCCAAAGGGTTGTGTTGGTTGTGTGACAGTTAGTGCAGCAAAGACCAGCTCGACGGGTTGAAGACTGCCAAGTAAAAAGAGGAGAAATCGTCTTAAGAACAGATGCAGAGTTTTTGGAAGGCGGGAGAGCTAAGGAAAAAAAAAGTATTATGAAGCCTCAGTTTGGAGGCAATCAAAATTAAAACCATTTCCCGAAACATGAAAAGCCTCATTCCACATTAAAGACAACACAATTTATTGGAAGCAATAACAGTCTGCTGAGATCATGTCTTTTTGCAGAGTACATGGTGGTGGTTTTTTTTTTGTTTTTTTTAAAGGGTTGTAACGTACTCTGGTAATATCCCTTTAAATCCTCTTCCCCGAATTTAAATGGACTTTTGCCAGGGGGAAATCGTTCACAAAGCACCAGAGGAGAAGCTGAGCCAAAAATTTAGCACTGTGTAATTTCTTTCTCTTTCTCTTTTTCCCTCTCGCTTTATAATTCTATATTTCTATATGAGAGCCATTTCTTACAGTCCATTACTCCTCCATCTATCTATCTATCTATCTATCTATCTATCTATCTATCTATCTATCTATCTATCTATCTATCTATCTACAGTATCTATCCATCCATCCATCTATCATTATCATCTATCTGTATCTATCATTATCATCCATCTATCTATCTATCTATCTATCTATCTATCTATCTATCTATCTATCTATCTATCTATCATTATCATCTATATCTATCTATCTATCTATCTATCATTATCATCTATATCTATCTATCTATCTATCTATCTATCTATCATTATCATCTATCTGTATCTATCTATCTATCTATCTATCTATCTATCTATCTATCTATCTACAGTATCTATCTACAGTATCTATCTATCTATCTATCTATCAATCTATCTATCTATCAATCAATCTATCTATCTATCATTATCATCTATCTGTATCTATCTATCTATCTATCTATCCATCTATCTACAGTATCTATCTACAGTATCTATCCATCCATCCATCCATCATTATCATCTATCTGTATCTATCATTATCTATCTATCTATCTATCTATCTATCTATCTATCTATCTATCATTATCATCTATCTGTATCTATCTATCTATCTATCTATCTATCTATCTATCTATCTATCATCTATCTACAGTATCTATCTACAGTATCTATCTACAGTATCTATCTATCTATCTATCTATCTATCTATCTATCTATCTATCATTATCATCTATATCTATCTATCTATCTATCTATCTATCTATCTATCTATCTATCTATCTACAGTATCTATCTACAGTATCTATCTATCTATCTATCTACAGTATCTATCTACAGTATCTATCTATCTATCTATCTATCTATCTATCTATCTATCTATCTATCTACAGTATCTATCTATCTATCTATCTATCTATCTATCTATCTATCTATCTATCTATCTATCTATCTATCTATCTATCTATCTACAGTATCTATCTATCTATCTATCTATCTATCTATCTATCTATCTATCTATCTATCTACAGTATCTATCTATCTATCTATCTATCTATCTACAGTATCTATCTATCTATCTATCTATCTATCTATCTATCTATCTATCTATCTATCTATCTACAGTATCTATCTACAGTATCTATCTATCTATCTATCTATCTATCTATCTATCTATCTATCTACAGTATCTATCCATCCATCTATCTATCTATCTACAGTATCTATCCATCCATCCATCCATCCATCCATCCATCCATCCATCCATCCATCTATCATTATCATCTATCTGTATCTATCTATCTATCTACAGTATCTATCTACAGTATCTATCTATCTATCTATCTATCTATCTATCTATCTATCTATCTATCTATCTATCTATCTATCTATCTACAGTATCTATCCATCCATCTATCTATCTATCTACAGTATCTATCCATCCATCCATCCATCCATCCATCCATCCATCCATCTATCATTATCATCTATCTGTATCTATCATTATCATCTATCTATCTATCTATGTATGTATCTATCTATCTATCTATCTATCTATCTATCTATCTATCTATCAATCTATCTATCTATCTACAATGTGAATGCAACACCCATCACCCATCACCCTTGGTCACCTCAACAGGATCTATTCTATGACAATTCGCTGCAGCCAACGTGCCATGGCCAACCCACCATGGACCAACTGATTGCAAGACGAGAGTTACACTAATATCAAAGAAATGGCAGAACAGAATGATTAAGAAAAGATGCCAAAGGAAGGACAGAATGAAATCTGTATGATGAAAGTGGAAATATTTTAAAATTTATTTTAAATAATTCAGTTGAATTGTTAAATTGTCACATGGTGACTTGTTGCACAGCAAGTTGGCCGGAATGAGTTGGCCACAGCGAGGTGTCCCATTCCGACCCCAACAAGAGGATTCTGGGAATTGTAGTTCAGCAACCATTGGAAGGCTCCCATTTCCCCATTCTTTGCTAGCCTGACCTCTTCTTGACATGCTGCTAACTGTCGAGGGACAATGTTTGGGTGGTGGGGGAGGATCTCCAGAACACAGAAACTTCTCCAAGGGGCTGCTCACAAAACTAGACCACAGGCTGACCCCGGCCTCGCTTCAGTTCTCACTTCAGGTGCTTCAAGAATACCTCGCAACCTTTGCGAGAGAAAGTTTCTGGCCTGTGAGGATCATAATTCCAGCTGCTTTGGAAATTATGTACGCGCCGGAGAATTTCATATCTGTTTACTTTACTATTAAAAACTTGGGACCGCGGATGATGGATTAAGTGAAAGAAGCAGGAACTCAAATGCCCAGCTCGGCAAACTTCATAGCGCTGATCAGCATTAGTATAAAATGGATGGCGTGACAAGGCAGAGAAGACGTTTCAACATTTAGCTTTTGCAAAAACAGTTCTTAAAGTAGAAAAGTGCAGTCATACTGGGAGCTAACTTTGGAGTCTCTTTCTTGGCATTCCAATAGAATTGTGGTCAGCTGCTCCTTCTACCCCAGGGGTGTGAAACTCAAGGCCCAGGGGCTGGATCCAGCCCATGGTGTGCTTAGACCTGGCCCGCGGGGCCACCCTGGAAATAGTGAAGGACCGGCCCGCAGTGTCTCTGTGAGTGAAAACAGAGCTCGGGAGTGTTGCGTGTGGCTCCCCCGAGCTCCGTTTTCGTTGGCAGAGGGTGGCAGGAGGCCATCATAACCGAAAAGGGAGCTTGGGAGCCTGTTTTTGCTGGCCAAGCACTCAGGCCACCACAGGCTCCCCCCCCCAACGCAGGTGATGTCAAGCTGGCTATGCCCACCATGCCCCCCCCCACAGTCAAACACAACCCGGATGAGGGTTTCATTGACCAAACTCAATGAAATCGAGTTTGACACCCCCGTTTTACCCCGACTTCCAAGAACAACAAAGAGGCATCTGACCTTTTAAAAAGGAGCAGAGTATTCCCCAATGGCCTTTTGTTGGTTTCAAATATCGTATTTTTCGGAGTATAAGATGCACCCTTTTCCCTCAAAAAAGAGGGTGAAAATCTGGGTGCGTCTTATACACTGAATTCAGCATTTTATTTGCCTCCTGAAACCCCACCCCCTTTGCAAAAAAGGCTATGCATAGCCTTTAGGAGGTTTCCAGGGTGTTCCTGGGGGCTGGGGAGGGTAAAAATGAGCAAAAGAATGGGCCATAATAGGAATCCCAAAGCCCCTTCATTACATCATCACCCAGCAAGGCTCAACCAAGCCTGGGACTCAGGAGAACCTACAAAGTTTCCCCTGCATGGCCCCATGGGAGTCTGACAACCAATCAGAATCCAAGCTCAAATTCAAAAGCCCAGAGAGGGCATAAAACCCAGGGCACTCTCAGCTTCTCTTCCCTTTTTTTTACCCAGGACCTCAAACTACGTGATCCTGTCCATCATTAAAACCATCTTTCCGAGCAACTTCCATGAATCCAGTGTCTTTTCCCCCACTTGGAACTGAACCCAGATGAACATTTCTTCCAACAGTACAATCCTAAAAACAGGGCAGAATTCACTTAAGAACCGTCTCGTTTGGCAGTAGACATGTTGGGAGTCCCTTGTGGCCGTACGCGAAGGATTACCTGCGTGTTACACAGCCCTTCAAGGAAAGAAGACCGCTCTTCTTATAAAGCAGCCTTGAGTAACACGTTCCTTTGTTTTGACATTTGGCAGCACCAGTGAATTGAAAAAAAAGGGGGGGAAAGATCTGTTTGGCTAACCAAATCATCCCAGAGCCGCCCAGAGTCCTACGGGCCTCCTCCGAATTCCATCCGCCGGCCAGTGTCGACTGGCAACTACCCGGAGGAGGGCCTTCTCTGTGGCTGCTCCGACCCTCTGGAATGAACTCCCCGCAGAGATTCGAACCCTCACCACCCTCCAGGCCTTCCGCATAGCCCTTAAAACCTGGCTGTTCCGACAGGCCTGGGGCTAAAGACTTGCAGCCCCACTTCGAATGGTATGATTGTTGTGCTTTTTTTAACTGTGTATGGTCTTTATGTTTTGTAACTTTGTCTGTTTTTCCCCTCCCTTGAGTTGTGAGCCGCCCTGAGTCCCTTTCAGGGAAAAGGGCGGCATACAAATAAAGTAAAATGAAATGAAATGAAATTAAATCCCAACACTTTCTCAGAACAGAGAGTGAATTTCTCTTCCTTCTTACTCCAACCGCTTTTGCAAAAAAGGTTGACCTTGCTTGAAAATCGCTGATTTTCAATGCTGGGCCAACCCGGTTTGTTTATACAAAACCAGACTTGAGTCCTTCAGCAGGAAGCTAATTGCCAACCACCTAAAGCAGCTGATAAACTCTCTCTGCATTGTGAGTTTCCAACTGTATTTATCCAAAACACGCCCAGAAGTTTCACCCGCTCTTTACTAAAAAGCCTTTTGGACCTTTCTGTTGAAGCCTTGCTTCAGAGTTCTTGTTGTTGTAGCTGTTAGTTTTCCCCCTTTGTGGTTTATTGCAAGAAAAGAAGAAAGCAAAATAAAACCAGAGAACAGAGATCCAAGAAACGGATTCAAAACAATAACATCCTAACCCCAAATACGAAGAGAAACGCAGCTCGTGTTGTTAAGGTTTTCCTTGATTAAATAAAATCATCGCTTGCATAGCTCTGACGCCTGCAATGGAAACAGTGAGATTTCTCCTTTTTTTAAAAAAAAAAATGGTTTTATCTGCTCACCGTTTATCTACTAAAGCCCAGCTGCGGGGAGGCACAGATTGGCCTTTTATCCTGTAGGTCTGTGCAATTCCTCCTCCTTACTTCTTACTACAAAACATACTTCCTCCCCGCCCCCCCATCCAGTTGCTTTCAGTTCTACGCACTTCAAAGGCCAAAGAGGACATTATCAAGACTCTGGAAAGTTCAGTGTTTTTAAATTTCAAGTATGGAGTCTCAAGGACGAGGGAATATTTTGGAAGCCCGTGTGGTAGGATCTAGTCTCTAAACAACTGAAAAGGGGGGTGGGGGTGGGGTGGGGAAGAAAGGCTACGATCTTGAATGTTGGTGAATTAACCTTGGAGGACGTACACACACAGACAGAGAGAGACAGAGACAGAGAGAGGAGAGAGAGACAGAGACACAGAGAACAGAGAGACAGAGAGATAGAGACAGAGAGAGACATACAGAGAGGGGGGGAGAGAGAGAGAGAGGAGAGAGAGACACAGAGAGAGGGAGACAGAGAGGAGAGAGAGACAGAGACAGAGAGAGAGGGAGACAGAGAGGAGAGAGAGACAGAGAGAGAGAGAGAGACATACAGAGAGGGGGGAGAGAGAGAGAGGAGAGAGAGACACAGAGAGAGGGAGACAGAGAGGAGAAAGAGACAGAGAGACAGAGAGACAGAGAGAGGGAGACAGAGAGAGACAGAGAGGAGAGAGAGATAGAGAGACAGAGAGACAGAGAGAGAGGGAGACAGAGAGAGACAGAGGAGAAAGAGACAGAGAGACAGAGAGACAGAGAGACAGAGAGACAGGGAGAGAGGGAGACAGAGAGGAGAAAGAGACAGAGAGACAGAGAGACAGAGAGAGAGGGAGACAGAGAGAGACAGAGAGGAGAGAGAGACAGAGAGAGAGAGGGAGACAGAGGAGAGAGAGACAGAGAGACAGAGAGACAGAGAGAGAGGGAGACAGAGAGAGACAGAGAGGAGAGAGAGACAGAGAGAGAGAGAGGGAGACAGAGAGGAGAGAGAGACAGAGAGACAGAGAGAGAGAGGGAGACAGAGAGAGACATACAGAGAGGAGAGACAAAGAGAGCGACAGAGAGAGGAGAGAGAGAGAGGGAGAGACAGAGAGACACACAGAGAGATAGAGACAGAGAGAGACATACACACATAGAGAGAGAGGGAGAGACAGAGAGAGAGACACACAGAGAGGGAGAGACTGTGACCTGGACAACTGAGAATCTCCACAGACCTGTTAGAGATCCTGTCAATCAGTGCGGAGGGTCCTGTAAACATGACTGGGAAAGCAACGTTGCAACACATGAGCCAGCCTTACCAGTCGTTTCTGTGGCTTGATGAGAGGTCTGTTGATCCCGTTCATTTTGTGATAGAGGCCACAGGCATTGCAGAGATAATGCCCTGTGCCATCTTTCCTCCATAAGGGGGTGGACATGGCCCCGCAGTTCACACACTCGCGGCCGTCCCCGGGGAATTCCTCCACGAACTCTGAAATGAGGCAAGGGGAAAAAAAGAATGGTGAGAACTGAAGTTTTGGGCAGCATCATATCAGCCCTTCAGGGAAGACCCAACTAGGAAGCCAAGATTATGAATGCAGTAAGAATGCTGAGAGTGAGAACAATTGATCAGTGGAACGACTTGCCTCCAGAAGTTGTGAATGCTCCAACATTGGAAGCTTTTAAGAAGAGAGTGAAATGGTGTAGGGTTTCGTACCTGAGCAGGGGGTTGGACTAGAAGACCTCCAAGGTCCCTTCCGACTCTGCTCTGCTCTACCTCAATATTGCACAGGTCAGCAAGAGGGCTGAGAAAATATCTACAAACTCCTCACATCCTGGAGATAAACTGCTTCAACTTCTTCCCTCAGGATGCTGCTATAGGATTGCATGCCAGAACAACCGGACACAGAAATGGTTTTTTCCCTTTATGCCATCACTCTGCTGTTTTTAAGAAGACATCGGGGCTACCATTTGTCTAAAATGGCATAGGGTTTCCTGCTTGAACAGGGGGTTGGACTAGAAGATCTCCAAGGTCCCTTCCGGCTCTGTTATTCTGGTCTTCTGTTAATGCTAATACAGTCCTTGAGAAACAAATGACTTATGACTGTTTTTCCACACTTACAACCGTTACAGCATCCCCATGGTCATGAGATCAAAATTCTGACACTTGGCCACTGGTTCATCTTTACGACGGTTGCAGTGTTCCAGGATCACGTGATCCCAAGAGCCAAGGTGGCGCAGTAGTTAAATGCAGCACTGCAGGCTGACTGCTAGATCAGCAGTTCAGCGGTTCAAATCTCACTGGCTCAGGGTTGACTCAGCCTTCCATCCTTCCGAGGTGGGTAAAATGAGGACCCGGATTGTTGTTGGGGGCAATATGCTGACTCTGTAAACCGCTTAGAGAGGGCTGAAAGCCCTATGAAGCGGTATATAAGTCTACTGTTATTGCTATTGCTATCCCATTTTTTTGCTATCTTCTAATAAGCAAAGTCCATGGGGAAACAAGATTCACTTAACAACCATGTCACTCACTTAACGTGCCACTAACTTAACAATTACAGTGATCCGCCTAACAGCTGTGGCAAGAGAGATTGTAAAATGGGGTCAACATTTGCTTAGCAAATGTCTCATTTAACAACAGAAAAATTTGGGGCTCAATTGTGGTCATAGGCTGAGAAGTATCTCTACTATTTTCATTATAAGGTTACAATAACTGTATTTTGCAAGTCTGGATGTTTTTTTTTATCTTTGTGAGAAAAAGGGAGGGGATTTGTGCAAGATGTTTCCACAGGTTACTATTCTGTCCAGGAATCAGTTTTCTGTTATCTGACAATTGCTTTGGTTACAATTCTTCTTTCTGTTCCTCAAGATTATTCCTTCCACCCATTACACATCAAGATACACAATCTAACAGCTGTAATCTCACAGCTGCACCAGTGCTCTACTGATCCTATCCATCCATGGATCCCAACATATGTGTCCATCTGATGGACTTCAAGAAGGACAAAGTGATTTCAGCATTTCAACCTCAGAGGATATTCTGTGGTAGATCTCAAATTGTTCCTCTAGGAAAATTTGAGACATTAAATGAGAGACGGTTGAAGTCACCTATGGGAAAAGGTTTCAAGACCTCTAAGGCGGCCTCCAAAATAGATCTTTAACACCTTACCATTGTTAACGGATATGGTACTGACAAATATGTCCCGCATCTGCACATTTTCCAATCTGATTTCCCTTCCTGGATCCGAACTTAAATCCTACATCCGTGTGGCCCAGCGTTTCTCAACTTTGCCAACTTGAAAATGGATGGACTACAACACCTAGAATTCCCTAGCCAGCCAGGTCCACTCATCTTCAAGTTGCCAAGGTTGACAAAGACTCAACTAACCACTCTATGCACCTGTTGAAATGAGTCTCGGAGTCCTTCGGGATTGGGCGGCCTATAAATCGTATGTATGTATGTATGTATGTATGTATGTATGTATGTATGTATGTATGTATAAATAAGTAAGTAAGTAAGTAAATAAGTAAGTAAGTAAGTAAGTAAGTAAGTAAGTCTCGGCTCACAAAGGCATCTGCCTTTTAATAAAACTTGCTGAAGATGCTACCAGATTCCTCAATATTTTTTTTTATTATTATCATAAATGGGACAAGACTACAATGTCCATTGGATACCTATGCACTGCACATTTAACTAAGTTAATGTAGGCTCCCTGGGAGTTATCATTTGTTTGCTTACGCCACATTTATTTATTTTTTAATCAAATTGGACGGACCAATTTGATTGGACTCTGGAACTTGTTGAATCAATGAGTTGTATAAATCTAGATAGCAGTAGACTAGTTTAATTTGATATCCAGGTTAATTGTGCGTATACAGCCCGTGAGATGATTAACATATTACCAGCCCAGCTGAGCTCCCCTAAGCAAGATTTTCCCCACCGGATGCCATGAAATCTGCTTTATAGCAATTATAGCAATTAGACTTATATACCGCTTCATAGGGCTTTCAGCCCTCTCTAAGCGGTTTACAGAGTCAGCATATTGCCCCCAACAATCCAGGTCCTCATTTTACCCACCTCGGAAGGATGGAAGGCTGAATCAACCCTGAGCCGGTGAGATTTGAACTGCTGAACTGCTGAACTGCAGTCAGCTGAAGTAGCCTGCAGTGCTGCATTTAACCACTGCCCCACCTCGGCTCTTATTGCAACTGCCAGCAGCCATTGTTTACATCAAAGCTGGACTTCCATACCATATTCGGAAGACAACAGTTTTTTAAAAAAATATTTCTATAGGGCAGTGATGACGGACCTATGGAACGCGTGCCCAAAGTGGCACACGGAGCCATGTTGCTGGGCACGAACGGCGTCTTCCGTTCCTCTTCTGGGTTTCTGGCACGCATGCACGCACGACGATCAGCTGGCTTTCGTGCGTGCGGCAATACCGGAAACTGGAAGAGCTAGACTTTCAGAGCCGAGGTGGCGCAGTGGTTAGGTGCAGTACTGCAGGCCACTTCAGCTGACTGTTATCTGCAGTTCAGTGGTTCTAATCCCACCGGCTCAGGGTTGACTCAGCCTTCCATCCTTCCGAGGTGGGTAAAATGAGGACCCGGATTGTTGTTGGGGGCAATATGCTGACTCTGTAAACCGTTTAGAGAGGGCTGAAAGCCCTATGAAGTGGTATATAAGTCTAACTGCTATTGCTATTGCTAAATACAGCACTGCAGGCTACTTCAGCTGACTGCAGTTCTGCAGTTCGGCTGTTCAAATCTCACCGGCTCAGGGTTGACTCAGCCTTCCAACCTTCCGAGGTGGGTGAAATGAGGACCCAGACTGTGGGAGCGATATGCTGACTCTGTAAACCGCTTAGAGAGGGCTGAAAGCCCTATGAAGCGGTATATAAGTCTAACTGCTATTGCTATTGCTATTTTCCAGCGTGAGCATGCGCTCTAGCCAGCTGATCGTCACATGTGCATGCGCGCCATAAACCGGAAGACTAGCTGGCCGACATGCATGCTCATGCTGGAAACCAGAAGGTCATTTTCTGACGCACGCAGGGCCCCTGGGCAGCTCCTCTTTCAGGTTGCGGCCCCGACGTGTGTGTGCATACACCCACACTCCCTTTTCGGCACTTGAAAAGTTTGCCATACCTACTATAGGGTTAAAAAAAAAGGCCAGGAAACTACATTGATAATAAGATAGTCTTCGACTTACAACCGTTCAATTTAGTGATTGTTCAAAGTTACGGCTGAAAAAAAAAAGCGATGTGATCTTAACCTTCTGAGAAGGGAAGTCAATGGGGAAGCCAGATAAAGTTTAATATCCATGTTATGAACGTAACAAGTGCAGCGATTCACTTAACAACTCTGGCAAGAAGGTTCGTAAAACGGGGCAAAACTCACTTAACCCCCAACTTGCAACAGGAATGTTGATCATGTCGATGACAATCTGGATTTAAATGGACCGGTATTTCCCAATCTTGGAAAATTGAAGCTATGTAGACAGCCATCGGAACGTTTAAATTGTAAGTAGCTTTTCAGGAGTCTATCATAACTTCAATCACTCGCTGAGTGACCGGTTGTAAGTCGAGAACGACCTGTATTTTCTTTTCTTATGACTAAAAATCAATTGATGTCAACAGTCTGAAATCTACTCCTTTCTCTTTTGCTCAGCCTATACATGTAGTCCTCAACGTACGACCACAATTGAGCCCAAAATTTATGTTTGTTAAGCGAGAAACTTGTTCAAGTGAGTTTTGCTCCATTTTACATCTTTTCTCGACGCATTTTGTTAAGGTGAATCAACACGGTCCATTAATTAGTAACACGGTTGTTCAGTAAATCGGGCTTCACCCCATGGATTTTGCTTTGTCAGGAAGGTTCCAGAAGTGGGTCACATGACTCCAGGACACTGCAACCGTCATAAATGTGAGTCAGTTGTCAAGCATCCAAATCAGAGGTCTTCTTAAGCCAGTTTGGACTGGTTCGGGCCAGTTCAGGCGAACAGGTATTGGAGATCATGGGTGGGTCTATCCCTGCCCCTCCCTTCCCATCCTGGCGCTGTACTATCCTGTTTTGTCATGTTTTTGAGGCTGGGTGCATGTGCGAAAGGCCAGTGCCAGTGGTGGGTTGCAGGCGGTATGACCCAGTACAGGCGTACCGGTGCCTGCCGGAGCACCGGATACCGTTCCAGTACGGTGCTCCGGAGGGCCCATCCGCCCGACCGAGCTCCTCACCTGTATTTGAGCTCTTCGGTACTTCTGCACACGGAGTGCACGGCGCCTACACAACGCTCCACTGAGCAGCTGGAGCATCGCAGAGGCTCGCGGGAAGCGTCGCAAGAGGTAAGGATGCATGCGCACACTGCATGCGTTCATGTAGTGGATGCTGGGCCCCGTTGCAACTGTACCATTTGCAACGGGATCCGGAACCCACCACAGGCCGGTGCATGTACGGAAGGTTTGCACATGTGCGATGAAGTGGTGGTAAAAATAAGTGAAACCTATCACTGATTCAAATGAAAATCATTATCGATCCACAGCATCCAAATGGTCATTATGGATCTGAGGAGAGACATAGTATTTGATTAGTTGTCAAACCTTTTTTTTAAAAAAAAGGTGCTGCTAAACTGGAAGATTTTGGCAGAGAAGAATCCGGTAGAAAGAAAGAAAGGAAGAAAGAAAGGAAGAAAGAAAGAAAGAAAGAAAGAAAGAAAGAAAGAAAGAAAGAAAGAAAGAAAGAAAGAAGGAAGGAAGGAAGGAAGGAAGGAAGGAAGGAAGGAAGGAAGGAAGGAAGAAAGAAAGAAAGAAAGAAAGAAAGAAAGAAAGAAAGAAAGAAAGAAAGAAAGAAAAACTTGTTTACATCTGAAGGAGGAAGGATTTCGGCCACTGGCAAGGAAAGAAACAAATAGGGAGGGACTGACATGTTTTCCTCTGTTGCCCGCAAGAGTTAGGCTCTCGCTTTGGAACATGGAGATACAAAGCAAAAGTTAATGATTATGAAGCCTCCTTTGCAAATTCAGTCCTCGCAGGGCCGAAAACTGAGTGTTACATGTACACTTGGCACACACACCCACAAGGGTGCAGAAGGAAAGGTTCACAGTTATAGAGGACAAAAGGACAAGCCGGAATTGTTTCCTTCCAAGAAGTCTGTGCGCGTGGTTTTGTAGTGAATTGGGTTATATGTGGACTTTAAAAAAAAATTGCCATCCGATTTGAGGGCAGCAAAAAAGTGGGAATGATTTCTCCAAGCAGAGGAGGAGGAGGAGGAGGAAAAGGAGGAGGAGGAGGAGGAGGAGGAGGAGGAGGAGGAGGAGGAGGAGGAGGAGGAGGAGGGAGGAGGAGGAGGAAACATCCCAATTTCTTCTCTGGAAATGCTACGCTACTGTCACCACTGAAAAAGCCCCTGTGAGAAAAATTATTTATATAACTTACGACAATTCACTTAGTGACTGAACTTACAACAGCACTGAAAAAAGTGACTTATGAGCATTTTTCACATTTGCGACGATTGTAGCATCCCCATGGCCACGTGATTTACATCCGGATGCTTGTACTGACTCACATTTACGATGGTTACCGTGTCCCGGGGTTATGCGATCCCCTTTTGTGACCTTCTGAGAATGAAATCCACTGGGGGAACCAGATTCACTTAACAACCGTGTTACTAATTTAACTACTGCAGTGATTCACTTAACAACTGCGGCAAGAAAAGTCGTAATGTGGGTCAAAACGCACACATTCACTTAACAACAGAAATTTTGTACTCAATTCCGGTCGTAAGTCGAAGACTACCTGTATTAATTTAAGATTAATAATGATTATTTAAGATCCCATTATTAATCTTCGATGGGGAATATTCTTAAAGAATACTGTAACCCACAAACACAACCTATTTTCTAGAAGTTGCACTTTTTAAAAGATTCTACCCCTGTAAGAAAGTGGTAACATGATGACTAGAACAGTGTTTCCCAACCTTGGTGACTTTAAGTCCTGTGGACTTCAACTCCCAGAATCCCCCAGCCAGCATAGCTGGCTGGGGGATTCTGAGAGTTGAAGTCCACAGGACTTAAAGTCACCAAGGTTGGGAAACACTGTTCTAGTCATCATGTATGTAATCAGTTTATCCAATTGACCTCAATATCTTTTAAGTGGCATAGCAACTCAGGTCCACTGTCCTGGCATCGATTTTGCTTTCTTGAAGGCAATTCCTCTTGAATATTGTGCTACTCACTTAACAAATGTTTCACTTTCGGGCTCAATAGTGGTCGTAACTCAAGGGCTACCTGTACGTCACATATTTGAACATGGGCCGTCTTAACCTTTTAAATACATTCAAAAGAAAACATACTAGATCTTGAAAAAATTGCTCTGTTGAATGACCAGCTATAAAATCACAACATCTTCACCAGGGGTCCCTAACCCCCCGGTCCGTAGATGGGCACCTGTCCATGGGATGCCAGAAACTGGTCTGTGCAAACAAGCAAAGTCCCATCCGCAGGATGCACTCAACTCTCTGGTCTGTGGAAAAAACCTTTCTCTACGGAACCGGTCACTGGTACCCAAAAGGTTGTGGGCTAATGATCTACACCATACCTCTGTGATGGTGAACCTATGGTGTGTGTGCCACAGGTGGCACGCAGAGCCCTCTCTGTGGGCACACCAGCCGTCACCCCAGCCCAGCTCCCCTGCGTGTGCCTCCCGCCGGCCAGCTAGTCTTCAGGTCTCTGCTGTGCGTGCGCAGGGGGCGGGGTGCATTCAGGGGACGGCCTCTCCCCTGGTTCAGTTTTGGGCTAGGAAGGCCTCCTGCAGCAACCTGGAAGCCAAAAATGGGCGAGGGGGGTGGGGCGCATGTGCGGGGGGGGCACGCAGAATGGGTGCTTTTGGCATGCACACAATGACAAAAAGGTTAGCCATCATTGCCATACCGAAAGTAAATGCCCTATCTAAAAATGTGGATGGAAGAAACAAATCAGTTTCAATCTTGATCCTAGAACAAAGGTCGGCAAACTTAAACACTCAAAGAGCCATTTGGACCCGTTTCCCACAGAAAAGAAAACACCGGGAGCCACAAAGGTCCTAACCGGAAGCCCCCTGTTCAATTCTGGAGCTGACCGGAAGTTCAGTTCCCCCACCATAGTCTCCTTCTAGCGCGGCATACTTTTTCCTCTACCTGTCATAACCGAAAGCCCTATCAATTGTGGAGACAACTGGAAAACCCTCCCCTTGCCATAGAGTCTTCTCCTGGCGCACTGTGCTTCTCTTCCCCACCCCCGCCCCCACCAGAAGCTCCTCTCAAAATTGTGGTGCCAACCGGTGACGGAGCTGCAGCAGAGGGAGGAAAGAGCCACATGCGGCTCCAGAGCCACAGTTTGCTGACTCCTGTCCTAGAACATCCTGATCTGGAACAGTGCGATCCGAGAAAAAAAACACCGCCAGGGATCAAATTACTTGCCACTCATTAGCCTGAAATTTGGGTCACATTGACCCAACAAGGAGAGACAAACTGAAAATATTCCTCAAAGTGCTTCAGCACCCAGTAGCAACATAGGAATATTCACATTATTTCACCAGCAGATTTCAGATTTCAGATTTAGTTTATTTGTATGCCGCCCTTCTCTGGGAGGGACTCAGGGCGGCGAACTCAAAGGGGGAAAGGGGAACATAGAACACAATACACATGATTAAAATAAACAAGAATCATACAGCCACACAGGTCCAGAGGGGAGGGGAACTCATCAACCCCAGGCCTGCCGGCACAGCCAGGTTTTGACAGCTTTCCGGAAGGCCTGGAGAGAGGTGAGGGTCTGAATCTCCGCGGGGAGTTCGTTCCAAAGGGCCGGAGCTGCCACAGAGAAGGCCCTCCCCCGGGTGGTAGCCAGATGGCATTGGCTGGTAGACGGAACCCGGAGGAGGCCGACCCTGTGCGATCTAACGGGTCTATGGGATCCACATAGCATTTCAAAAGACCTGATCCCCAAA
This sequence comes from Thamnophis sirtalis, assembly GCF_051295495.1. Taxonomy (NCBI): domain Eukaryota; kingdom Metazoa; phylum Chordata; class Lepidosauria; order Squamata; family Natricidae; genus Thamnophis; species Thamnophis sirtalis. The sequence goes on from NW_028261387.1 coordinate 88,406,295, forward strand.
CTAGAGGCAGATACAGGCAGCCTTTAACTCATGACTATTCATTTAGTGACCGTTTGAAGTCGCAATGGCACTGAAAAAAGCAACTTACAATCTGTTCTAGCACTTACGACCATTGCAGCATCCCAACACGGGCAGCGCAGCAAGAGATCTTTTTCTTTCGTGAGCTTCTGTTTCGCCGTTTGCAGGGGGAAAAGAAGCTCACGGAAGAAACGCCACGGAGAGTTGAGCTGGGGCGACAGCGCACATGCCAGCAGAGAGGGCTCTGCGTTCAAACCTCTGGTACCCACGCCATAGATTCACCATCACGGTTCTAGATGCTGCATGGGAATGGCAAGCAGAAAAGTTATGATGAACAGCCTGCTCCCTCTGGTCATGAGATCACATTTATTTATTGGCAGTCAATAAATAAATAAAACCTGCCAACAAAAGTATAGTCAAGGCTGTGTTTTTCCCAGTTGCAATGGATGGCTGTGAAAGTTGGACCATAAGAAAGGCTGAGCGCCAAAGAACTGAGGCCTTTGAACTCTGGTGCTGGAGAAGACTCCTGCGAGTCCTTTGGACTGCAAAGCGATCAAACTGATCAGATCCTAGAGGAGATCAACCCTAACTGCTCTTTAGAAGGCCAGATCCTGAAGAGGAAACTCAAATGCTTTGGCCACCTAATGAGAAGGAAGGACTCACTGGAGAAGAGCCTCATGCTGGGAACGACTGAGGGCAAAAGAAGAAGGGGATGGCAGAGAACGAGGTGGCTGGATGGAGTCACTGAAGCAGTAGGTATGAGCTTAAATGGACTCCAGAGGTTGGTAGAGGACAGGAAGGCCTGGAGCAATGTTGTCCATGGGGTCGCGATGGGTCGGACACAACTTCGCAGCTAACAACAACAAAATAAACAAACCCAGAACCTGTCTGTCACATGATCACAGTTTACAACCTTAAATGCAGAAAATGTCCAATTTAAAGCAGAAAACATCCATGACACACAATGGATTCACTTAATGACTGCTGTGGTCGCTGTATCCCTGCCACAGTGGGTTAACAATCCCTGCAAAGCAGGTTGTGAAATTGGACATGAGCACTCGATGCCCCACTGAACAAATGACAGAATTTACGACTGTCCGTCCAGCACAATTTGACCTGTCGTTCGGACTGTAGTTTATGGTCACAAATTGTTGCCTTTGACTTAAAAGAATTCCCCAACCGAGGTCGTATTGGGAACAGAAAGAAGAAAATTCCTTTTTCCGTTTGGGTCAGTTTCTAGAAATAATCATTGTCTCCGGGCTCTACATTTCCAGAACAATCAGGATTTCAAACAAGCCATTATCCAGGTCCCATAAAATCATAAATACCTATTTGTCAGACAGGCGGTGGCGAGAGAAGACAAGCTTCTTTTACACAACCGCAAGGCTCTAAAAACAAACAAAGCTTCAGCTGTTGCACATACTCTTCCTCCATGATTTCCACAAGATGAAATTGCATCTACCTCAAGAGTTTTAAGATCAGGGCATAGAAAATAAAGGATTGTTTTGGGGTTTTTAATGTTGCAAGCTACGTGGAGTGACCTCTGTGTGAGTTGAGCAGCAGTGGTTAAATGCAGCACTGCAGGCTACTGCTAGATCAGCAGTTCAGCGGTTCAAATCTCACCGGCTCAGGGTTGACTCAGCCTTCCATCCTTCCGAGGTGGGTAAAATGAGGACCCAGATTGTTGGGGGCAATATGCTGACTCTCTGTAAACCGCTTAGAGAGGCCTGAAAGGCCTATGAAGCGGTATATAAGTCTACTGCTATTGCTATTGCTATATGGCCAATGAAAATAAATAAGGATCAATAAAGGAGAATATTTGTAGCTGTGGGTTGAAACAAGGTGTTTTTGGTACTCTCTGAGCTCGGTTGTTTTTTTTCAGAGGTCTCATTACCCAAATATGGATGACGTTACCTAGTTTGGTTAACGAAACGTCTGCAAGAAAATAACCAAGCTCAGAGAGCACCATAGATGCCTCCAAATAAACATTCACTCTTATTCTGTTACTTTCCACTTTTAAGAGGTACATTAGCCTGGTTTTTTTCCCCTCCTTTCGGATTTCAGCACATAAACCTATTTCTTTATTTCCCCTTGTTTGTTTAACTCCTCTTTCTTTTCTTCTAAATTCCGCAATAATTACGCAGAAGCAGAAACGAATGGCCATTGACTTGTCTGTGGAGGCGCGGAGGGTGCCTTACTAAAACTTAATACACACACACAAACACACACACACACACACAGGCCCTCCAAACAACACCCCCTCCTCTTTTTCAAATGCCATTCGCAAGGGCCGGGTGACACGCAGCCCGGCTTGGTTGTAAAAATAAATGATCGAGATGATGTTATTGTAAGATGATAAAAGGGGAGGAGGAGAGGGAGGATGAGGAGACTTCCCTGATTTCAATCAAACCGTGTTGCTTGTTGACTGCTGGCGACAAGCAGGCTGGACTAGGCCTGCTGGAATGTCTTGGCTGACGGAGAAAGTCCGCATAGACTGAACTCTGCGTATCAATCACTCCGACAGCTTAGACCTGACAAATGACAGACTCTCTGCAGAAGTCTCTCTCTCTTAGTCTCTCTCTCTCTCGCTTATTCTCTCTCTCATTCTCTCTGTCTTATTATCTCTCTCTCTCATTCCCCCCTCTCTCATTCTCTCTCATTCTCTCTCTCATTCTCTCGCTTATTTTTTCTCATTATTTCTGTCATTCTCTCATTCTCTCTCATTCTTTCACTCTCATTCTCTTATTCTCTCTTATTCTTTTTCTCATTCTCTTTCACTTCTTTTCTCTTATTTTTTCTCATTCTCTTTTATTCTCTCTCATTCTCTCTTTCTCATTCTCACTCATTCTCTCACTACCTCTCTTCTCTTTTGCTTATTTTCTCTTATTCTTTCTCATTCTCTTTCTTTCTCTCTCTTATTCCCTCTCTCTTTCTCTCTTATTCCCTCTCTCATTCCTTCTCTCAGTCCTTCTCTCTCAGTCCCTCTCTCTTTCTCATTCTCTCTCTTTCTCTTATTCTCCCTCTCTCTCTCTCATTCTCTCTTATTCTCTCTCTCTTATTCTCTCTCTCATTCTCTCTCTCTCTCATTCCCCCTCTCTCTCATTCTCTCCTATTCTCTCTCTTTCTCTCTCTTATTCTCTCTCTCTCTCTCATTCCCCCCCCTCTGTGTAGTGGAGAAGGGTGAGAAGTTTCCCCCATCAGTTTTACAGCTTTTACCTCTACCAAATCCTGACTTAAAGGCAACTCAAAGAAGAGAGGCTCAACTTCTCTATGGAGATTCTCAGTCATCCCGGTCTTGGTTGTCCCAAACAGGCCTTTTCAAGAGGCAACTGGACTGACTGTATGGGTTTTTTCTTTGAAGCTCTTTCGCTTCTCATCCAAGAAGCTTATTGGATGGGAAGCAAAAGGTCTTCTCAAAGAAAAAGAAAAACCCAGAAAGTCCAGCTGCCTCTTGAAAAAGCACCTTTGGGACAGTGGGGGCCAACTTAATTTCCAAAGCACCTGAAGGCAGGATAAGAAACAATGGATGGGAACTAATCAAGGACAGAAGCAGCTTGGAATTAAGGAGGAATTTCCTGACAGTGAAGACAATTAGCCAGTGGAGCAGAAGTTGCCTTCAGAAGGTATGGGTGCTTCATCACTGGAGGTTTTTAAGGAGAGGACCTGACAGCTACTTGACTGAAATGGTATAGGGGTCTCCTGCTTGAGCAGAGGGTTGGACTAGAAGACCTCCAAGGTCCCTTCCAGCTCATCCTTATTCTCTATAAGCCCTAGGGCAATGGTTTGGGGACACAGCCAACCTACTGTCCTTGGTGGGGCCATCAATGTTACATTGCTTCATCCAGAAAGCTCATTTGGAATTGAGAGAAGAAAAATGGTCTTTTTTGCTTTGCTTTTCATCCAAAGGGATGGATGTCCCAGGATCAACAGAGCAGTTGGGTCAACAAACAAGGCACCTGGTTAGTCAACAATCGGTTGGGCAGGTATATAAAGCAGGGGTGAACCACCCCATGCTCCCAGGTGGCCTGAGAGACATCCTAAATGTTATTTTTCCAAGAAACCTTCCCTAAATAAGGGCTGACAGCAAAGTGAAGGCTGTCAATTTGTCATCAAAGCTGTGGGATATATAGCCCAACTCTTCACAGCCCTGATGGGAACGAAGACAGAACAGAGAAGTCCCTGTAGCTCAGTTCTGATCAAGGGGGATGCTGAGAAAATTACCTTCCATGAACGTATGGGTGGGCCTACGTAAGTCATTCAAATATTTAATTCCAGAGTAATTTGACCAAGCTGCCAATTCAGCTATCCCAGCCAGTTTTCCAAAATAGTTTCAAAAGCTTTATTTTGATTCGGTGGGATTATTCACACGCACCAGAGCACCTCCCTCCCATCCATCCCAAACATGTGCAGGTAATTCTTGACTTACGACAGATCGTTTAGTCACCATTTAGTGAAGTTGCAACGGCAAATGTGTCTCGCTTAACAACAGAAAATTGGTGCTCAATTGTGGTGGTAAGTCAAGGGTTACCTGTATTGATTTTCTGAAACAACATTTCAAATCTCCCAGAAAATCCAGATATGGGGCGACAACATGCATCTGGCTTAGAAAGCCACCACAATTGACTGTAGTGTGTGTGACACTAGAGTTTTGTGTGTCGATGTGGCGCAGCAAGGGCAAAGGAATTATGATAGCAGTCTTCCAATATCTCAGGGGCTGCCACAAAGAAGAGGGAGTCAAGCTATTCTCCAAAGCACCTGAAAGGCAGAACAAGAAGCAATAGGTGGAAACTAATCAAGGAGAGAAGCAACCTGGAATTAAGGAGAAATTTCCTGACAGTTAGAACAATCGGAACAACCTGCCACCAGAAATTGTGGATGCTCCAACACTGGATGTTTTTAAGAAGAGATTGGACAACCATTTGTCTGAAGTGGTGTAGGGTTTCCTGCCTAAGTGAGAACGGCTTGCCTGGAGAAGTTATGGCTGCTCCATCACTGGAGGATTTTAAGAAGAGATTTGTCTGAAAGGGTATAGGCCAGGGGTCGGCAAACTTAAACACTCAAGGAGCCCATTTGGACCCGTTTCCCACAGAAAAGAAAACACCGGGAGCCACAAAGGTCCTAACCGGAAGCCCCCTGTTCAATTCTGGAGCTGACCGGAAGTTCAGTTCCCCCACCATAGAGTCTCCTCCTAGCGCGGCGTACTTTTTCCTCTACCTGTCATAACCGAAAGCCCTATCAATTGTGGAGACAACTGGAAAACCCTCCCCTTGCCATAGAGTCTTCTCCTGGCGCACTGTGCTTCTCTTCCCCACCCCCGCCCCCACCGGAAGCTCCTCTCAAAATTGTGGCGCCGACCAGTGACAGAGCCGCAGCAGAGGGAGGAAAGAGCCACATGCGGCTCCGGAGCCGCAGTTTACTGACTCCTGGTATAGGGCCATGCTGGCGAACCTGTGGCACGCAGAGCCCTCTCTGCTGGCACGTGTGCTATCGCCCCTGGGGAGGTCTCTGTGCCATTTTTTCCGTGAGCTTCTGTTTCCCTGCAAACGACGAAACAGAAGCTCACGAAAGAAAACGATCTTACCTCTTGCTGCGCTGCCGGTGTTGGGATGCTGGTCTTTGGGTCTCTGTGCATGCTCACACATATTTATGCACGCTTACACATTTGCATGCATGTTCGCGTGCATGTTTGCATGTATTTGCACATGCACATGTTCATGGAAACGTGCACACCTTTCAGTTTGGGCATGCGCATGTGTGCAGGTTCAGCACTCGGTGTCTAGGTTTGCCAACACTGGTGTAGGGTTCCCTGTTTGAGCTTGGACTGGAAGACCTCCAAGAATAACTCTTGTTATTCTGAATGGTGAGAAATGGTATAAGGGGAGGGGGCGTAATTCTGTTCAGGGTTGAATCCTGCTCTTCAGTCGGGAAGCTGCTGGCGTTGTCACACATGCAGCTTTGTGGCTGTTGTTTGTGGGACACAGAAGGCAACCTCCTTCTACGTGTCCGGCCAAATAAATCCAAGGTTATACCAAGGACACGCCCGACAGCAACACCAGGGAGGTGGTGGCAACCAAAAAGAAAAAAGAAAAAAGAAAGGAGAGCAGATGGAAGAGAAGCAGGAACTTTGGAAAAGCAATCCATCACTGGTCCTGCGACAGCAGCAACATGTTTTTTGCAAAACAGCTTTGTGCCAAGGAAAACACAAGCCTTGTGCCATTTTTAGAGCTTACTGAAGGATGATTTCTGTCGGAAGGGGTTAAGTGCTGGCCCTGAATACTCCATTTGACCCCGGCTTGCCCCGTAATGTTGTAGATTGCAGAGTGGGGGGGGGGGGGGTTTCCGCAGAAAATCCAAGGCATTCTGGTCAATTTCAATTACTGACCGATGGTAAGGAGTGCCCGTTTGTTCTAGCGTTTTAAGACACCGGGGTAGAAGGCAGGAGACGATGAGTTGTAGTCCTGCCTTAGGCGTGAAAGCCAGCTGGGGGGTTGTGGACTAATCACCAGGGAGACTTGAGTTCTAATCCTGTTTTCAGCATAAAAGTGGACTGGGAGACTTTGGGCCAGTCCCTCTCTCTCAGCCCAAGACCCCCACAGAGTGGCTGTTGTGAGGGAAATAGGAGGCGGAAGGAGTATTAGATCTGTTCACAGCCTTATGTTATGTGAAAAATAATAAGAGAAAGAAAAGAGAGAGAGAGAGAGAGAAAGAAAGAAAGAAGAAAAGAAGGAAGGAAAGAGGGAAGGAAGGAAAGAAAGAAAAGACAGAAAGAAGGAAGGAAGGAAGGAAGAAGGAAGGAAGGAAAGGAAAGAAAGAGAGGAGGAGGAAGGAAGGAAGAAAAGAAAGAAAAGAAAAGAAAGAAGGAAAGAAAGAAGGAAAGAAAGAAGGAAGGGGAAAAGAAAAGAAAGAAAAAAGGGAGGAAGGAAGGAAGGAAAGGAGGAAGGAAGGAAAGAAAGAAAAGAAAAGAAAGAAGGAAAGAAAGAAGGAAAGAAAGAAGGAAGGTGGAAAAGAAAAGAAAGAAAAAAGGGAGGAAGGAAGGAAGGAAAGAAAGAAAGAAAGAAAGAAGGAAGGAAAGAAGGAAGGAAGAAGGAAAAGAAAAGAAAAAAGGAGGAAGGAAAGGAAGGAAGGAAGGATGAAAGGAAAGGAAAGAAGGAAGGAAAGGAAAAGAGAGCAGCAGTTCCATCATCCCAGCATCATATGTATCTACACTGAGGGTCAGCACAATACAATGATAGTACAGATAGTCCTTGATTTACAACCATTCATTTAGTGACCATTTGAAATTACAATGGTATTGAAAAAAGTGACAGAACCATATTTTCACACTTCACATTGCAGCCTCCCCATGGTCACGTGATCAAAATTCAGATGTTTAGCAATTGGCTTATATTCATAACATTTTGCAGTGATCCCGGAGTCGTGCGATCACTTTTTGCGACCTTCGGACAAGCAAAGTCAATGGGGAAAGCCAGACTCACTTAACAACCGTATTACTAATTTAACAACAGCAGTAATTCACTTAACATCCATTCTACTATTTTAACCAACTGCGGCGATTCACTTAGCAACAGTGGCAAGAAAGGTTGTAAAATGGCGCAAGCACTCACTTAGCAACTTAGTGGAGTATTGGGCTCAATTGTGGCCATAAGTCGAGGACTGCTTATAGAATTGAATCAAGGCGTCTGTCCAATTTCCCACTCAGTGGGAAGTGTCCATGGAGGGAGAAGTTTCAGCTCATCGCTCCCAGTACAACCAGTAGCCACAGGAATGTTGTCTTAGGGATAAAACGAGGGAAGGACCTATGGAGGCTGCCTTCAACTTCCAGAGAAAAGATATAAAATGCAACAAAGAAATAAATATCTCTCCTAGTGAACCATCAACCAAACCGCTGCAGCCAACATGATACTAACTGGGATTGTATTCTTAGCCTTGTTATGAACAAGCATAAGTGCTAGAATAAAAGGGCATAGAGAGAGAGTAGAATAGAGTGGAGTGGAATGGAGAATACAGAGTAGAATAAGAATACAATAGAGCAGGGAACAGAAAAGAACAGAAGAGAACAGAACAAGGAATAGAAGAGAAGAGAAGAGAAAGAAGAGAAGAGAGGATAAGAGAATATGGAACAGACCAAGGAACAGAAAAGAACAGAAGAGAACAGAACAAGAAATAGAAGAGAAGAGAAGAGAATATAGAACAGATCAAGGAACAGAAAAGAACAGAAGAGAACAGAACAAGGAATAAAATAGAGGAGAATAGAAAGAATAGAATAGAATAGAATAGAATAGAATAGAGAATATAGAACAGAACAAGGAACAGAAAAGAACAGAAAAGAGAACAAGGCATAGCAAAGCATTGCATAGAATAGAATAGAATATAGAACAAAACAAGGACTAGAACAGAACAGAACAACAGAGTAGGTAGGGACCTTGGAGGTCTTCTAGTCCATCCCCCTGCTCAGGCAGGAAAGTCTACACCATTTAAGACAAATGGTTGTTCAATCCCTTCTTAAGAACTTCCAGTGTTGGAGCATTCACAACTTGTGGAGGCAATTTCTGTGTCACTGATTAATTGTTCTGACTGTCAGGAAATTTCTTCTTAATTCTAGATTGATCATTCTGTGGAAATAAATGTCCCTGCTATTCATCAAGCTATATTTCCCCATTCTGTTATGTATAGTGTGAGTAAAATGCATGTAAATATATATAGCTCTCAACATACAACCTTTCATTTAATGACGGTTCAAAGTTACAATGGCAGTAAGAAAAAGTGACGACCATTACAGGATCCCGATGTCACATGATCAAAATCCAGATGCTGTGTAACTGGCACATATTTACGACAATTGCAGTGTCCTAGGGTCACGTGCTCCCTTTTTGCAACCTTCTGACAAGCAAAGGCAATGGGGAAGTCGGATTCACTTAACAACCGTGATTCACTTAACAACGGACGCAAGAACGGTCATAAAACGGGACAAAATTTACTTTAACAACTGCCTCGCTTAGCAAGAGACAAAATTTGGGCTAACGTGCGGTCGTAAGTTGAGGACTACCTCTATGGATACAGAAGATGTTTCCTCAATAGGATTCCTTCCATTCTGAGTTTCACATCCAGATTATATTCTAGATAAAATAGAAACTGGATGTGAAACTCAGAGACAGCATCTTCACCAATGGCTTCTCTACTGTCAGAACTTATCAGCTAGCATCAACTTTTTTTTTTCTGGTTAAAACAACATCCCTCATATGACCCAAAGGTTATTGAGTCAATTTAACCCAGGGAGAGGTTAGATTAATTTTAATTAAAATGGTTCATTTTCATGTGACCCTTGATTCTGCTTAAACTGAGAAAGTGAATAATTGCGATTCACTTCCAGCTGATGCTGAAAAAAAGAATTTCAGATTTAAAGATAAGACGCCAAGACGTTGGGGGGGAAAAAATTGTGTTGATTTGCCATTCAATCAGATCCTGAGCAGAGCAAATCTGGAAAGTTGTTTCATTGATATTTTTTCCCCTTTGGGCCCAAATATTTTTTTTGCTATTGTTATTCTGGACAGTGTGCTTTAAAGGAAAGAAAACATTGAAAGAAAAATTGACAGATCTTGAGCAGTAAAGGCAGTGACCTCGGTATTGATAGTCCTTGAATTACAACAGTTTGTTTAGTGACTATTTGAAGCTACCACGGCACTGGAAAAAGTGACTTTTCACTGTTTTTCACATTTACGACCATTTCACGTGATCAAAATTCGGATGCTTGGCAACAGATTCATATTTATGATGGTTGCAGTGTCCCGGCGTCTACTTTTGTGACATTCTGACAAGCAAAGTCAACGAGAAAGCTTGATTCACTTAGCAACCATGTTACTAAGAACTGCAGTGATTCACTTAACAACAGTGGCAAGAAAGGTCATAAAATGGGGAAAAACTCAACTATCTCAGCAACAGAAATTTTGAGCTCAATTGTGGTCATAACTCAAAGGCTACCTGGATATATTAATTCTGCCAAAAGCCCTGAGAATGCACCAAGATTTATTCTTCTTTTTTTTCAGCCTGTTTCAAACCACAAATAGAAACATTTAACTCTATAAATAGAAGTTTATTTAACATCAGCCTACACATAAAACCGTTTCCTTTCAGGGCTTGGTAATCATGCCTTTGATTAAACACTTTGCAAGGTAATCCCAAATGTTTGTTTTTTTATGTTTATGGTTAAGAATGTCTGCTGAAGAGGGTAGCACAGAAGACAAAATACATTAAAAAATGTCTAGGGGTGGAAAAAACCGAACCAACCCAAACTAAATCTTGACCTCCTCGCAATCTAACTAGAAGTAAGAAGAGCCTCCCATCAAGTTTACACGGATACAATTCATTTTCTTAACCAAGGGATAAAAATAAGTTTGTCATTGTCCTCTGAGATTCCCCACCCCCAATTTCACAGCCTAATTTGCAGTCTTTCCGTGTTGTCACCCATCCAAGTACTAACCAGGGCTGATCCTGCTTAGCTTCTACAGAGAGAAGCTAATATTTGCTCAGAGGTGAACTTTGAATGAGGAAGGGGAAGAAGAATTAGTTCACTATTCACACAATTCATTATTATATTGTGTCTAGTGTAATCCAGACACGCCTATTAGTTCACCAGCTGTTTATTTGGATGTTTTTCTTTTTAATGAAAGTATTTCTTCCTAGCCCAACTCTGTTGCCTGTTTGCATCTAAATCTGCGCCAACCCTAAAATTTTAAAACTGCTTTTTCTCATTTAAATGCCCTGAATTCAGCTAATGTTGGAAGATTTGGGGGGAAAAATAGCAAAAGAATACACATGAAAGAAATCAAATACGCATTCATCAGAAAAAAGAATACTCAGGCTTCTAAGATAATTATTGTGTAGGCTTCTAAGATAATTATTGTGCATCTTTTAATGTACTAAGTGATACAATTCATAATTAAAGTGATTTAAATCACCCAATTCAAGGGATGTGATTTTAGATAAAACTTATGATCTTTATCTTATTATCAATTATTATGAGGACCCGGATTGTTGTTGGGGGCAATATGCTGACTCTGTAAACCGCTTAGAGAGGGCTGAAAGCCCTATGAAGCGGTATATAACTCTAATTGCTATTGCTATTATTATTATTATTTTTAAAAAGAGACTTGTTAAATTCAATGTCATTTTTCATTTTGGATTTTCACTTTAAGGCACACATTAAAACCCTGATGGAAGCAATTGTGTAGTTTTTATCCTACTGTAATACAACACTTCCAAATACACAATATTCAATTCTGGTTGAAAATTGGAAAATTATATTTGAAATGGGGAATTAGTGACAGTATAAACTGTTTTTGCACATTTTAATGAAATAAAGTAAAGGACAAGAAAATAAATACTATTTTTATCCTGTAAAGATGCAACTCTGGTAGCATGCCACAAAAATCCATTAAAGGAACATCCAGGTGGGGCTAATAAAACTACCCCCCCCCCAAAAAAGAGTATATAGATGAATTAAGAGGGAGATGGGAAGAATAACCTGATACGTTTTTCATAGAATTAAATTTCCATTTAAGGGAATTTGAGATTTTAGGCACCGAACTTCCCAATTCCCTGGGCATCAGGCTGTAAATTATTTGCCAATTGCACTGTTCTACACAAGCGTATTAAGACGCACGAGTGATTAAGACGAAACGTGGATGCATTTTTATTTCGTTCGCTTTAACGAAACAAAGCATCCCAAATCCGGATTCCGAACCAATCCCGCAGACAGGGAGAAAGTTTTTCAAACAAAACAAAAACCCCAAAACAAGGGAGGGTGCATAACAGAAAGGCGAAATTTTTTTCTTGTTTGGAAGCTTTAAAAAAAAATCGGGAGGAAAAAAAATAAAAACCAACCGGGAAAAATAAATCATTTAAATAAAAACAAAAAACGACTAAGATTTGAAAATAGACACACGGAATCCCCTGGTTTTGAAAACTCCCCGACTTCCAGCACGGAAAAAAAGTCTCCTAAATGTAAAAGAAATCGAGACTTTTTTCTCCCGCTCCTTCAAACGGGCAAATGGCAAAATTGGGAGGAAACCGTATTGAATTCGACGGCGCGTTTTGGATAGAGAGAAACAAGGCAGGGAAGGAGGCAGGAATAATGCGGAAAATCCGACGCGCCGAGACGCCGACAAAACCCGACAAAGCGACCTCGGGACTCTTCCAAAGAGGGCTTGCAAAACGAAACAACAACAACAAATCAACAAACCCCGATAAACCGCATCAAAAGGGTGGGCTTCACACCCACCCACCCAAATTAACTCAACCCTCCTTTTATTATTCGCCCCAATGCCCGTTTCGGAGGTTCGTCGCCGGAGAAAACTCCCTGCGTGCTTTCTCCGTCGTATGAACCGAAAGCTAAGCGGTTTCCCCGCGTGGATTTTTCAGGATCTCGAGCTGATGGATGTCACGGAGGGCAAAGCTTGTCGCGGGTGGGGTGGAGGTGGGGAGATAAATCCACAAGATTTCCCTTTAGTGATTTACGAACTCTTGTTGGCTTGGAAAAGTCATTTTCTCCCTCCATAAATTACTTTAAAAAAAAAAAAAAAAACACCCAGCAACATCGGAGCGGCTATAAATCTGCTCCCTTCGTGGAAACGCCAACCCGTGTCACTCCTGAAGTCAGCATAAAAACCGGATAATCGGGCGAAGTTAAAAGGGTTGGAAGTTTACTGCTTACATTTTAACCCCGCGGGATTTTAAGACAAAAAAACCAGACCCCCGAATTTTCTCGCATCTCTTTCTCCTGAAAAATAGCCCCTTTTTTCCAGCCGCCGCGCGCTGCTTTAAAACTTTTTTGCAAGTTTAAAAACCGGGGAGAAGGAATGCCGAAGCGGCTTAAAACCCCGTGGGAACTCAGATTCGGTGTAGGAATCGGGGCCCGGCAGTATTGCCACCACTTTCCCTGCTCCTTTCAATGGAAAAAGTCCAGGGAATTTTATCTGGAATAAATATAGGGCTAAGAATAGGCTGGCAGAAGGAGGAAGCCCTTATAAAGTTATTTTTTTTCCTTGTACCCATTTTAATTCTGCTCAAAAAAAAAAAAACTTCTTTAAATGCACAGTCCTCTCAACATGCCATAGTCTTCCCCAACTATGCAAGCTTTTAGATTTTCCTTTTTTAAAAAAAATTCAGCTTCAAATTGGGAGCAATCAAAATATCCAAACCCTTGGAAGAAGCATTTTCAATGTACAAGCTTAAAAAAATTAGTGCTCCAACACTGGCATCAGAATAGGAGTTAAGGCCCTAATCTTCCATTACAACTGGTCTCCATCTGTTCAACCAACTCTCTCTCTCTCCCATGAATTTTCCTAGGGGTTGAAATTATTTCCACTTTTCCAAAGGATTGGAGTTGAACAGTCACCTTTGTCTTAGAACCAGAGGAGGAAAATGTTAACACTTGGTGGGAAGATGTACACGCTTTAGAGCTGCATTTCTTCAACCCTGGCGCCTTGTCTGGACTTCCAACTCTCAGAATTCCCCAGCCAGCACTGCATTCCCCATTTCCAGACTGGCTGGAAAATTCTGGGAGTTGAAGTCTACAAGGTTGACAAAACACTGCCTTACAGTAAGGTGCTAGTCCCTTTGATGGCAATGAAAGAAAGAAAGAAGGCTGGAGGGGTGGGAAGGGAATTACTTCCATTTGGGTATATCTAGTTTAATAAAGAGGACTGGGGTGACAGCAGATAGCAGTCTTCCAGTATCTCAGGGGCTGTAACAAAGAAGAGGGAGTCAAGCTATTCTCCAAAGCACCTGAAGGAAGGACAAGAAGCAATGGATGGAAACTAATCAAGGAGAGGACTAGAGAAATTTCTGACAGTGAGAACAATTAATCAGTGGAACAGCGGTGTGGGTGCTTTATTACTAGAAGTTTTAAAGATGATGTTGGATAACCATTTGTCTGAAATGGTACAGGGTTTCCTGCCTGAGCTGGGGGTTGGACTAGAAGACCTCCAAGGTCCCTTCCAACTCTGTTATTAACTTCTCAGGAGTGAAACCTTTCCCCAGGGCCTACATTTGCCTGGTCTGAATGTTATCTAAATAAGTTATTTCCCACTTCGGCTGGCTTTTTTTGACAGGCTCTGCAAGGGGAGGGTGGGGGGGGAGATCCAAAGGCATTTTATGCTGATGAGGTATGCGTGCTGATATGTGCACACACCATGCCCAGGTCAAATCTCAAAGTCACAAACTCCAAAGAACACTTGGCAACAGACCAGGCATGTTCAAGTCAATGCATGTTAGGTTCAATTCTAGTTGGGTGGCACATTATTTTTCAGCATTCTGTCCAACATGCTCGTGAACTAATGAGACGAAAACTTAGATCCTTCTTTAAGAGGACTGAACCCTGGAAACAGAACTCACTATTCTACAAGAACTCACTATTCTACATTTCTTCGCTTTGCCAAGGGCACTTCCTATAGAAACTAATTAATGGGTACTTGGTCTTCCTTTGGAATTCATCATTAAGAGCTCTTCAAAAATAATTTCCTGTAATGGGTCTGTCTCTGTGGAAGAAGTTTCCACCCCACACTTAAATCTTTCAGCTTTTTGTGGGTATCTTTGGCCCTACTATCCTAGTATGCGACTTCTCTTAAGTTGCTTCCAGAAGTTGTAAATGCTCCAACACTGGAAGTTTTCAAGAAGAAGTTGGATAACCATTTGTCTGAAGTGATGTAAGGTTTCCTGCCTAAGCAGGGGGTTGGACTAGAAGACCTCCAAGGTCCCTTCCAACTCTGTTATTCTATTCTAAGTTGGGGCGTATTACTTTGTAAAATCATGGCCCTTGAAAGGATGGTTCCACCACAAAACCGCAGACGACAAAATCGCGGTCGACGAAAGCGCGTATGTGACGTCATCACAGCGCGACGAAAAAGATCGAAAAATGTAAAAATAAAGCGAAAACCTTACCCTAACCCCCCCAAACCTAACCCTAAACCTAACCCTTAACCTAACCCTAAACCTAACCCTTAACCTAACGAAAAACCTAACGCTAACCCTTAACCTAACGCTAAACGTAACGCTAACGCTCTAAACCTAACCCTAACCCTTAACCTAACCCTAACCCTTAACCTAACCCTTACCTTTATGTGAATCGGCTTGCTGTAATTTAATTTTTATTTCAATTTTTCATCTTTTTCGTCGCGTTGTGATGACGTCACATACGCGATTTCGTCGACCGCGCTTTTGTGGAACGCGGTTTTGATGGGTCACGGAAAGGATACTTAACCTAGGCACATACTCCCATACCTCTGATGCAGAGAAATATACTAACATGAAAGTGTTTATGGAGATTCTCAATCATCCAGGTCCCAAAGTTGCTTTTTTAAATTTATTTATTTATTTATTTTTGCAAAAAGGCAACTGAACTTTCTTGGTTTTTTTTTTCCTTTAAAAATGTTTGGCTTCTCATCCAAGAAGCTTCTTGGATGAAAAGTGAAACACTTTCAAAGAAAAAATAATAACCAAGAAAGTCCAGTTGTCTTTTCAAAAAGCACCTTTGGGACAATTATGGTTGAGAATCATAACAGTGAAAATGTATTAGACAAGAACAAAGCCACATGGAGGGAAATGCAATATCCTCATATTTGTAAATACTGAATAGACCAGTGTTTCTCAACCTTGGCAACTTGAAGATGTCCGGACTTCAACTCCCAGAATTCCCCAGCCAACATCTTCAAGTTGCCAAGGTTGAGAAACACTGGAATAGACTAATTGTAAATAAGCATGGTGGCTATAATATTTAACTTTATGTTCTAGTATGTTTGGCAAAGACATTGCCCGGATGGTAACACTGTGTCCAATGCTTTAATGTGTGTTTAATTAAAAAAAAACTTTTTAATAATACTAATAAAAAAGGGAATCTCCAGAGATATTTAAGGAGGTTCTTGCTGGATTTGAGACGGGTCACCCTCAACTGGAGAAGCTTCTTGGAGGAGAAGCAAAATGTTTTCAAAGGAAAAAAAAAATACAAGTCCAGTTATCTTTTGGGGGAAAAGCACCTCTGGGACACCAAGTGACTTAGAAAAAAAAAATCAGAAAAAAACCCCCTAACAGACATGATAGAATCAAACGTAATTGATCTATACTTAAGTGAGAAATACTCGGGGATAAACTGACAACCAGATCCCCACATTTGTCAAATTAATAATATTGTGTGTTTGTTGTGTGTGAACTCAGTCATTCTTGTCTGCTAAACATCTCCCTGCTTAGCACAATCTAAGGTTCTTGCAAGTATCTTTTCCATCTAAACTCTTATTTTAACCAAATGTTTTGTTAACATTAAAGGCCATCCAGTCATTATTGTATAGTGACTTTCACATTAAGAATAACAGAATGTAACTGCTAGATCTGTATCTCGCTATACAATCATATATAGAACAAACCAGCCAGAACTGTTATTTACAGTTTCTAATGCTCATTGTTATAGAAATTACTTTATTCTTCAAGCAGCATTTGGCAAAGATCCTAAAAATAATAAGGCTCTGGCAATTATTATTTATTACGTTTATTGGCAGCCCATTTTATCACAGAGTAACTAGTTTTTAATGCCCCCCCCCTTCCCATCTTCTAACATTCTGTAACTCAGTGGTTCCCAAACTTGGCAACTTTTAAGACTTGTGGACTTCAACTCCCAGAATTCTCCAGCCAGCTCTGGGAGTTGAAGTCCACAAGTCTTAAAGTTGCCAAGTTTGGGAACCACTGCTGTAACTCATCCTCTTGTAATGCCACTGGTTCACACAACAGATCTAAAACCATTACTGAATAAAGCACAAAAGTGGGAAACACATTTGTTAAATTAAGTGCCTGAGAAGATTTCCTAATATAAACCAAATGTCAAAAGCCTCTCATCAAAATGCTTCCAGCCAGTAATTGATAAACCCTTGACTGTGTAATAATGTGAATAAGAGCTGGAAGGGATCTTGGAGGTCTTCTAGTCCAACCCCGTGCTCAAGCAGGAGCATACATCTCTACTCTAAGAGCAATGCAATGGAACCAGATATTTCCACAAGCTTTTTTCCAATGAAATCGTTAGGAAAACCATGATAAGAATATGGATATGGATTTGCACATGCAACACAGATGTTGTTCCTGAATTAAAGCTTTCCCGTTCTCAGCACAGAATTATTTATCCAGTATTTTCAGCTCTTGGCTGAATTTCATTTACCCTCCTCACTGCCCCTTGTGAATGCTGACTATGGCATGATTCAAATTTCTCTGCCTTCTGTTTTTGTGACTGCTCCCAAACTCTGCAATTTTACAATAGAGGCTACCAGAACCAAGGGCATATAAACAATGAAACATTTACCGCCACACCAGTCTTTAGACCCAAATCATTGATAGGAAATCATTACAAGGAGACTGGAATTGCTGCAATTGGGGATAGGCGAGCCAGTTTGGCCTAGCGGTTAACACACCACCAGGCTAGAAAGCAGGAGATCATGAGTTCAAGTCCCATCTTAACCACAAAAGCCAATTGGAGGATTTGGGCCAAGCACCAGGAGACTGAATTCATGCCTTCGCACCGTGGGCATGAAAGGAGCTGGGTGATTTTGGGCCAATCACCAGGTGACTGTGAATTTTAGTGTCACCTTAGGCATGAAAGCAGCTGGGTGACTTTGGGCCAATCACCAGGTAACTGTGAAATCTAGTCTCATCTTAGGCATGAAAGCAGTTGGGTGATTTTGGGTGAACCACCAGGTGTCCGTGAATTCTAATCTCATTTTAGGCATAAAAGCAGCTGGGTAACTTTAGGCCAATCACCAGGTGACTGTGAATTCTAGTCTCATCTTAGGAATGAAAGACAGCTGGGTGACTTTGGTCTTAGCCCAGCCCACCTTCACAAGCTTCTTGTTGTGGGGAAAATAGGAGGTGCTTTGAGCTCTTGGTAAAAATGATAAACGTTAGTTAAATCAATAAATGCCACATACCATATGATCTCCGGCCCGGTAGGGCTCCTTGTCGCGCCTGGAGACCATGGAAGACACTGCTCTCAAAATGGTTAGCAGGCCAAGATGGCGTCATCTCCGCTGGGTTCACATAAGCCCCGGGATACGGGCTGGAGTAGGATCCATTGACCGTACGCATCAGAGTGTTCCCATACTGGTCACGGCCTCCTCCGGCGCCCAGCAACAGTGGACTTTGGTAGCCCCCGTCTCGACCGGCCGTGCTGCCCCCAGGAGGGCTGTGGGTGTAAGCAAAACTGGAAGGCGGGTGAGGGCTGCCGGCGTTGAAGTGGGTAGCCTCAGCAGTGGTGGGTTGGCCCCACCCGGGGTGGCCGCCCAGAGGATGCCCTTGGTGGGTGGGATCGCAGCTTTGCAGGTGGTAGGGCAGGCCCTGGAGCATAGAGGAAACTCGGCTGGTGGGGACGTAAACGGCCGGGCTTGTTGGGGTGTGCAGGAAATTGCTGGAATCATGGGAGTAGGCTGACTGGCCAGGATTTGGAGCAAGGGCCAAACTCTGATACATTTTATATCCTTCAAACCACAGTTCACTCAGTCAAAAAAGAAGCAGCGGTGGTGGTGGTGATGATGATCGGGACTTCTGTCAACACAAGCCAACAACTTGGATGGAAAGGAACTCAAAATGTTTGGCTTACAACTTCTGGGCTGTTACAAAAGAAGTTTTCAAGCACCTGAAAAGGGAAAAAGAAAGAAAGAAAAACAAAATCAAGACTGCAGTTCCACACACCTCAACCCACTTGGTTTCCTGGAAATCCTTGTTTTACGTAGATCTGGAAGGTGGGTTAGAAAGGAGCTCGTGAGATCTTAAGTTTAGAAGTATCAGCTTTCAGAAACCTAAAAGGAATTGGTTGGCTGGCAAAGTTTCTCTACGGGATAAATTCCTCGTGATAAGCTCCTCACATCTGCATCTCATCCTTTCTTGAATAGAGACCAGGGCAATAAAAGGATGGACGTCTGGCTGAAAGTTACTTGCTTAAAAGGTCAATCTTCTTTATGTCAGTTCCTGGTCATTTCAATTCCACAGTTCCAACATGAAAATAGCATACAATTCCTTTTTTGCAAAAACTTCCCAGCCTAGCCTACAACATGGAGTTTCTGAAAGTTCGCTCTTCCATATATATGAATGGAATGGAATGGAATAGAATAGAATAGAATAAGAATGGGATGGAATAGAATAGAATAGAATTAGAATGGGATGGAATGGAATGGAATGGAAAGGAATAGAATAGAATAGAATAGAATAGAATAGAATTAGAATAGAATTAGAATAGAATTAGAATGGGATGGAATGGAATGGAATGGAAAGGAATGGAAAGGAATGGAAAGGAATGGAAAGGAATAGAATAGAAAGAATAGAATTAGAATGGGATGGAAAGGAATGGAAAGAAATGGAAAGGAATGGAAAGGAATGGAATAGAATAGAGTAATGGAATGGAATAGAATAGAATAGAATAGAATAAGAATAAGAATAAGAATAAGAATAAGAATAAGAATGGGATGGAATGGAAAGGAATAGAATAGAATTAGAATAGAATTAGAATGGGATGGAATGGAAAGGAATAGAATAGAATTAGAATAGAATTAGAATGGGATGGAATGGAATGGAAAGGAATGGAAAGGAATGGAAAGGAATAGAATAGAAAGAATAGAATTAGAATGGGATGGAAAGGAATGGAATAGAATGGAATAGAATGGAATAGAATTCTTTATTGGCCAAGTGTGATTGGATTCAAGAGGAATGTCTTTGGTGCATATACTCTCAGTGTACATAAAGAAAAATAAAATAGAATATATTCATCAAGAATCATAAGAAACAACACTTAGTGATAGTCATAGGTTACTAATAAGCAATCAAATTATACTAGGAAACAAATAAAACAATATAAATCGTAAAGATACAAGCAACATGGTTATAGTCATAAGTGGGAAGAGATAGGTACTAGGAAGGAAGAGAAGAATAATAGTCTTAGTAGGTAATATGACAATGTTGTGGGAATTAGTTGTTAAGCAGAGTGATGGCATTCAGGGCAAAACTGTCCTCGTGTCTAGTTGTTCTGGTGTGCAATGCTCTATAGCGTCGTTTTGAGGATAGAAGTTGAAACAATTTATGTCCAGAAGGTGAGGGATCTGTAGTTATTTTCACAGCCCTCTTTTTGACTCGTCTAACTTACTGGCTTTAACACAATAAGAGAGTTGGAAGGGACCTTGGAGATCTTCTAGTCCAACTGCTGCTCAGGCAGGAAACCCTACACCATTTCAGACAAATAATTAGAGGCTGGAGACTAAAACATATGAAGAACAGTTGCAGGAATTGTGTGTGTTGCTAGTCTAATGAAAAGGACTAGGGGAGACACGATAGCATTGATTCCAATATTTGAGAGGCTGTCATAAAGAAGAGGGGGTGTCAACCTATTTTCCAAAGCACCAGAAAGCAAAAACACGCAATGGATGGAAATTAATCAAGGAGAGAGAAACAACGTAGAACTAAGAAGGAATTTCCCTAATGGTGAGTACAATGAACCAATGGAACAGCTTGCCTCCAGAAATTGTGGATGAATCATCATTAGAGCTTTTCAAGAAATGGGGCAGCCATTTTATTGAAATGATATGGGGTCTCCTGCTCACGCAGGGGTTAGTCTAGATGGCCTCCAAGGTACCTTCCAACTCTCTTATATTCTATCTTTTAAAATGGTTGCCCAATCTCTTCTTAAAAAATCCCCAGTGTTGGAGCATTCACAACTTGTGGAGGCTTTGGGGCGGGGGAATTCAGGTTGGGCAGCTGAGAAAATAAAAACCAGGCCTTTAAAAATCTTCTCCCCAAACCTGAGATTGTATCAGGCCTATATTTTCAACCATTTGCTTAAAATGGCAACCTGAGCTAACATTGGAACTCTTCAGAAGGTTGAAAGGGCATTTTCCCACTTTTAACCATCTAAAACAGAGGTCTTCAAACTTGGCAACTTGGCAACAAGACCTCTGGATGTCAACTCCCAGAATTCGTCAGCCACCTGGAAGTTGACATCCACAAGTTTTAAAGTTCCCAAGTTTGAAGACATCTGATCTACATCCTCCCTTCTTTGCTAATCAGTAGCTTTTGTGTAAGTAAAGTACCTTAGGACAGTAAGATGGGTCGCCTTGTGAAGACAAAGGCACTTCAAAGAGATGTTGTCCCTGCTAAAACAGAACTTGAAAATGAATTCCTCACCTGAAAGTGAGTAGCCTAAGAGTCAAGAGGAATTGCTTTCAAGAAAGCAAAATCACGCCAGGACTGTGGACCTGGGCTACTATGCAATCTAAAAAGGCATTGAGGTCAATTGGATAAACTGATTGTGTATATACATTTCTGTAGTCATTGTGTTACTACTTCCCTATGTGGATAGAATCTTAAAAAGGGCAACTTCTAGAAAACCGGTTGTGTTTGTGGGGTTTCAGTATTCTTTAAGATGCTTACAACTGCGTGCTATGATGATTGTGATAAGCCCATTTCCCCTCTTGAAGATTTAACAATGGCATTTCAAGGATTATTCTTTATGCTATTTATGTTGTTTTGTATTTTTTTATCATGGATTGCACCAGTGGGGCTAAAACCAATTTTGTTGCATACATGATGTACAATGACAATAAAGGCTATACCATACCATACCATACCATACCATACATCATACCATACCATTCCATTCCATACCATACCATACCATACCATACCATACCATACCATACCATACCATACCATACCATACCATACCATACCATACCATTCCATACCATACCATACCATACCATACCATATCATACCATAGATCATCTTAAATGTTCAATAATCATTATTAATCTTAATCTTAAAATAGCAATAGAAATAGCAGTTAGACTTATATACCGCTTCATAGGGCTTTCAGCCCTCTCTAAACAGTTTACAGAGTCAGCATATTGCCCCCAACAACAATCCGGGTCCTCATTTTACCCACCTCGGAAGGATGGAAGGCTGAGTCAACCCTGAGCCGGTGAGATTTGAACTGCCGAACTGCTGAACTGCAGTCAGCTGAAGTAGCCTGCAGTGCTGCATTTAACCACTGCGCCACAGGGAGTCCTTGATTTACAACCGCAATTGAGTCCACCATTTCTGTTGCTAAGTGAGGCATTTGTTAAGTGAATTTTGACCCATTTTACAACTTTTCTGGCCCCAGGTGGTTAAGTGAAGCACTGCAGCTGTTAAATTAGTAAAAAGGTTGTTAAGCGAAACTGACTTCCCAGTTGACTTTGCT
This sequence comes from Thamnophis sirtalis, assembly GCF_051295495.1. Classification (NCBI taxonomy): domain Eukaryota; kingdom Metazoa; phylum Chordata; class Lepidosauria; order Squamata; family Natricidae; genus Thamnophis; species Thamnophis sirtalis. Next base: position 88,428,565 of record NW_028261387.1, read on the forward strand.
TGTCAGAAGGTCACAAAAGGGGATCGTGTGACCCTGGGACACTGCAACCAGTCATAAATATAATAAGTCAGTCCCCAAGGGCCTGAGTTTTGATCACGTGACTATGTGGACGCTGCAAAAGGTAGAAAGTGTGAAAAACAGTCCAAAAGTCACCTTTTTCAATACTGTTGTAAGTTCAAATGGTCACTAAATGAACTGTTGTAAATCAAAGACCCTGTAGTAGCTTAAAGCCCCCTTCCCCTGCCTTCTGGATATGCTGCAATTACAAATTCCCAGCCAGCACACTGAAGTCAAAGGTCAACATATGATTCTGGATGCTAATTGGAAAAAGTTGCATTAAACACATGGGTATAATCATACGCCTTGCATTTTACAACTAGAAATAGCAGCTCTGGGAGTTGCAGTTAGGAGCACCAGTGGAGGGAAAGAGGGAGGCTCTTAGTAGCAAAATGTTGGAAGGGTGCCCTTGAGGCCATCCAGACCAACCCCCTGCTCAGTAGAAACCTGCATTAAAACATTCAGGCAGAGGGCCGTCCAGTCTAATGACCATCTTCCTTCAAAATCAGGTTCAGGCTTTTCCAAGATTAATGCGTCCATGGCTACGATAAATATCCCCAGCAAAGAAGCCATCATTCTCTCACAACCAATCCTAGTTAAGAGTGACATGTTCCCTCCTGACAAAAACAATCCTGGTTAGGATTGTTTTTGTTATAAGGGTGATTATGTCAGTCTTAACCTGGTTAATCCTGGTTAGGAGTGACATAATACAGAGAATGCCCCCCCTGGAGGAAGATTGCCTTAACATGGAACAATAGAGTTGAAAGGGACCTTAAAAGGTCTTGTAGTCCAACCCCCTATTTGCCTTAAGGTTGGATAGAATCAGATGTATGTCTAAATATGGTAGAGAACTGCATTTTGATTCAATTGACAAGTGTACTATATGGGAAATACAAGAAGCTCATACATAAGGATTAAGGAGAGCCTACAAGGTGGCTCAGTGGCTAAGGTGCTGAGCTTGTCTATCAGAAAGGTTGGCAGTTTGGCAGTTCGAATCCGGCTTGAATCCCTAGCGCTGCGTAACAGAGTGAGCTCCCATTACTTGTCCCAGCTTCTGCCAACCTAGCATTGTAAAAATGCAAGTAGAAAAATAGGAACCACCTTTGGTAGGAAGGTAACAGCATTCCATGTGACTAGCATGTATGTGTGAGGGGAACCTTTGCCTTTACTTTACAAAGAGTTTACAAATTCCTTGTGTGTCCAATCACAACTTTATTAGTCAATGAAGATTTCTATTCTATTCTATTCTTCTATATACTGTGTTAAATCCAATTCACTGATTCTCTTGCAGGAGATCAGATCAAAATAGATCTTTGTGCTTGCAATGAAATTTGTCTTCCATTTCTTGCATGCCAACCAGTGTCAAACAGTTTTAGACAGATGTGTCAACTGGGGGAGGGGGGGGAATCCTAAGCCCTCTTAGTTGACACCCTTTGAAATCCTTCCATTGGCCTTCAAAACTAAAGTGGGCTTTGGAAGTTACCAAAGAAGTCACCATCTCCATTCTCTTGTTTAATGATAGGTCTACTACTGGTAGTAGAGCGTTTCTCAACCTTGGGCACTTTTTTAAAGTTGTGTGGATTTCAACTCCCAGAATTCCCCAAACCAGCTGTGCTATGCTGTGGTGACTGGGGGAATTCTGGGAGTTGAAGTCCACACAACTTAAAGGGGCTCAAGGTTGAGAAAGTCTGTACCACAGGCTTCTGACCAATGACCGTCCATGGCACGACAAAACCGTGCTCGACTAAAGCGCGCCCGATTAAACTGCGGCGCTGACGTCATCAACAGGGCGACAACAGTGAGCGCGGAGAAAGAAGGGCGCTTTAAATAGCGCTTTGAAAGCAAGCAGATTCAACTTAAGGTAAGGGTTAGGGTTAGGGTTAGCTTTAGGGTTAGGTTAAGGGTTAGGGTTAGGGTTAGGTTTAGGGTTAGGTTTAGGGTTAAGGTTAGGGTTAGGTTTAGGATTAGGTTTAGGGGGGGTTAGGTTTAGGTTTAGGGGTTAATTTTAGGTTTAGCGTTTACAGCGTGCTTCTGTCTCCGCGCTATTGTCGCCCTGTGATGACGTCAGCTACGTGGTTTCGTCGAGCGCGCTTTAGTCGAACGCGGTTTTGTGGTGGAACCATGACCGTCCACTGTCCCATTTGAAGACTTCTAGCAAAGGAGAACTCGCCGCTTCATGTGGCAGCCTGTTCCATAGTTTGTACAGCGAAGAATTACCTTCCTGACGTCTAGCCTGAACTTCTGAATTTTAACCTACTGCTTCTGGTCCTGCCTTAGGGGACAATAAAGAACAGGTCTACGTCTTCTGGGAGATGCCTAGATCGGTCCCTCATCTACTACTGCCAAGTCCTGCTCTTTCCTAGGATTTTGAACTCTATAGACATCTGGCCACCGTATTTGAGCATTGGGGAGAAGGTTGGTCTAGGTCAGTGTTGGCAAACCTTTTTGGCACTCGGTGCCAAAATGGGAGTGCATGTGCCGGAAACTGGAAGAGCAATCGCCCGGTGCGCATGCACACACTGGGAAGATGCTGTTCAGGTTTCCGTTGTGTGCATGAGCTCCAGCCATCTGGTCTTTGTGCACTTATGTGCACCAAAAAAATGGAAGACCAGGTGGCCGGTGCATGTGCCAGAAACTGGAAGAGCAGCCGCCCGGTGCATGCATGTGCACTGCTCTTCCGGTTTCTGGTGCTCCTGAGTGCATGAAGACCAGCTGACCAGCACGACGGAAGCCTGAAGAACAATGGGCGATGGCTCAGGTTCCTGGAGATGGCTCTGCATGACTCTTCTGGCACACGTGCCATAGGTTACCCATCACGGGGCTAGATGATCTCTGAGGTGCCCACCCCATTCTGTGATTCCAACAAGGACAGCACATTCGCAGCCCCTGAACTAAACAGTGCATCCTATCACCCAGGTCTCTCTTCTGATCCAGCCCAGCAATTTTATCTGCCCTGAACCAGAGTGCTAGATATTATTTCGGTGTTTGTTTATTAACCTGTGTTTATATGTAGCCTTCACCCCAAACCTTGAGATGGCTCCTCCTGTCCTAAAAACAATGAAGCCCAGCTCTCCAGGGAATGGCAATAAACATTCCTGGGGTGTCAGTTGACCATAAAACCAGTGTTAGACCAGAAGTTCCTTGGTTCCAACCGCCCCTTATTTTTGATATGCTTCCTCGTGTGCCATGAAAAAGAAGCCAAGAACTCGTCTGAAAGTTAATATGGAAGGTGCCATCTCAGCCTCAAAAAAGAAAGAAGGACAGCAGGAAGGGAAAAAAGGAAGGAAAGAAAGGAGGAAAAAAGGAAAGAAAGGAGAAAAGGAAGGAAGGGGTTAGGGAAAGGAGGAAAGGAAGGAAGGAAAGGAGGGGAAGAAGGAAGAAAAGAAAGAAGAAAGAAAGGAAGAAAGGAAGAAAGGAAGAAAGGAAGAAAGGAAGAAAGGAAGAAAGGAAGAAAGGAAGAAAGGAAGAAAGGAAGAAAGGAAGAAAGGGAAAAAGGAAAGGAAAAGGGAGAAAGGGAAAGGGAAAGAGGGGGGGGGTAGGTAGTGGATGAGGTGCCATTACAGAATAAAGGATCTGCAGCTGTGAAGATAAACAGCTCAAATACACAAAGTTTTAGGCGGTGTTGCAGGTTGCTAAGAGTTAAATGAGAGGAACCGTGTGACTCCATGGACCATACCATGTCAGCCCCCTCCCCTCCCTCCATCGCTTCTTGGAGTCTGCCCAAATGCCTGCCAATGGTGTGGGTGACCCTATCTAACCATCTCCTCCACCCTCCCCTTCTCCTTTTGCCTTCCAACTTCCCCAACATTAGAGTCCTCTCTTCTCCTTTGGTGGCCAAAATATTTGAGCCTCACCTTCACTACCTGTCCTTCCCAAAAGGTGGATTTTTGCCTTAGGGACCCACCGGTTTTAGGAGAGGGAAAAAGCTTCCTTAATTTGAAAAGACCTTCAACGCCCCTTTCCAATTCCAATCAGGAACGCAAAGCTTTGCCAAGACCAAGCAACCTTCTTAAGTCAACATCTGGGGTTTGTCCTTCTCATTCAACCCTAGTATGGTTCAATTCTTCAGGCCTTGTTGAACACGGAACCCTTTGCTGAAGGCTTTGCAATATAGCTAACCTCAACTGCGCAAAAGTGGGGGGGGGAGGCAAAAAGGCCAAGACGATCTCTTTCCACAAGGCAGCCAAAGAAAACCACTCAGGTGAGACCCAAAGGTGCTTTTTTTCTCCCCAAACAACTGGGTCTCTTTTTTTCCCTTTGAAAACATTTCACTCAAGAAGCTTCATTCAAGTTTCTTGGATGAAAAGAGGAAGGAAGGAAAGGAAAAACAAAGAAAAGTCCAATTGACTTTTGGAAAAAAATCACCTTTAGGACAACCATGACCTGGATGATTGAGGTGAGATGGAAATGAGATGATTGGGGTTTTTTTTTCTTGGCTGCGTATTGGAAGCAGTTTGTCCTGGCCTTTTCAAGTTTCTAGTCCAGCCTAAAAGTTCTCTCTCTTTCTCTCTCTGATTGTGTGTGTCTGTGTGTTTCTCTGTCTGTGTGTTTCTCTGTCTGTCTGTCTGTCTTCCTCTCTTCCTCTCTGTGATTGTGTGGTGTTTCTCTGTCTGTCTGTCTGTCTGTCTGTCTGTCTGTCTGTCTGTCTCTCTCTCTCTCTCTCTCTGTGTATGTGTGTGTGTTTCTCTGTCTGTCTGTCTGTCTGTCTGTGTGTGTGTGTGTGTGTGTGTGTGTGTGTGTGTGTGGCTGTCTCTCTCTCTCTGTCCGATTTATTGTGGTTCCTCATCTCAGTACAAAACAGATCCATTAAGTTTAGCATCTTCAAGAGAAGCCGATCTCCTGCATGGATATTGTGAAAATGCAATCAGAATTACTATTTAAGGGAGAAGTGGCCCTTCTTGAGAATAGATTAAGTCTGTATTGCACTAATATTGGCCATTTCAACTAGGGCAGATCAGCGTGTATCTATCTAGTGCAGATAAACCTACGATTTAAAATGGGTAACAAGCCACCCTAAGATAATTAACTCTTACTTACCCGTAGGAGCAAGTCCTCAGAAAGATTGACTTTGTATCTGAAATGCCGCCCTGAAGTGGTTCCTGGCTGCAAAGGATAAAAAAAAAAAGACCTCCTTTAAATCGAAACTTGAAGTTGACCGATTTCTAGATCCAGCTTTGCCTTAGAAAACACCCTTGAAATTCTTAATATTGTTTACTTCTGCCCTTCCAACACCGCTCAAATTATTTTTTGTGCAGGCAAAAAGTTTTCACCGATGGACAGTTCCGCATTGGTGCAAAATGCATGCGATTCCTGACTGGATCTCAACTAAAATCTCAGAATAGATGGGGGAGGGACACAAAAACCCAATCTCTTAAAATTGACCCCCCAAATCTCAATCCATCTTTAATCGCCCACTATTAAAATCCTAGGGGGAGGAGAGAAAAAAAATGCTTCGTGTCCAAATTCGGCCTTTGGTAGAGAATATAATTTAAAAAGCGTGTTTCTGCAAGAAACACAGAGAAGCAGTGCTCCAGCGACAAGGTTAACCCGTGTTTCAATCTAATCATGGCTTGTTTCAATTGTTTTCAAGGTGAAGTCTCTTGCCCACTCCCTCCCCCGCAGCCAACCTGTGGGGAAAAATCAAAGGACCCCACCGCCACCATAATGAGGAAGCAGCGAATCCCTGGGGGTTCCTGAAATACCGGAGACAAAAAAATAAAATAAAAATACGACCCCTTTAATTCGGGTTTCAATCTTTGCTGAGAACAGACCCCCCAAAAGATGGGGCCCCTTGAGCTTGTTTTGAGAAAATGTCGGCTTGTAAAACGGGCCTTGCCGTATAACATACAACGTTAAGTTCTTCGGGCGCAAAATGCGCCTCGCAAAATAAATAAATTAAATCCAAAGCTACTTCCGCAGGAGGAGGAAAAATGAAAATCCAAAGGTAAATTCAAGCTCTTTTTGAAACAAATCTATTTCATAATGAACCCTTCTTCTCATAATAATAATTACCCTATCATGGAGGGAAATCGGGACGCGGGTCTCTCTCTCTCTCTTTTTATTTCTTTCCCTCAAACGAGGTTAGGTATTAAAAATATAAAATGTTTTCTTTCCTTGGGAAAGGGGGCAACCCCCCCCCCCATCGCGGGCAGCCCACCGAAGCGCACTTTTTTCCCCAAGAGCTTTATCTCGGAATACTGTTCCGAGAGAAAAAGAAGGGAGTATATAGAAGTCGAGCCATATTTTAAAACAGCGATTTTAAAAATGCCCGGATCGGATCTGTCGGGGTTGATGGGGGTGGAAAGAAATGGAAAAAAAAACGAGTAAATCGAAGGGGATTTCAGGGATGCGACTCCCCCCCCCCTTTTTTTTTTAGTGCGCGCGCGTGTGGAGCTGATCGCAGTAGAAGAAACGAACGAATGAAGCGAAGCAGAATTCTCCCTATTTTACTCCCTTCTTGGAAGGGAATAAAATAAAACAAACCACAGCCGGTTGAATTAAATCATCCACCAAACTCTTTATCCCCACCCCCGCAAGAAGCCCAGGCCTCAATCAGCTACTAGTTAAACCCGAAGGCTCGGGATTTTCTTCCCAAATTAAAAATAAAATAAAAAATAAAAATACAGCTCAAAGCCAGCCGGATTAGCAGGAAGTACAATTTCCTGCTTGATGTCCAGCGGAACTACTTTGTGTGTGTGTGTGTGTGTGTTGTGTTGTGTTTTTTTTTAAAATCAATTCACGGCAGCTTGGCTCAGTTGTGATTCCTGGGCAATGTAACGAAATAAAAATTAAAACAATAAATACAAATATCCCCAGTACATTTCCAGCCGAACCAATTTATAAAGAGTTGGTTTCATTTAGGCCAGCGGACATTGGACTCGATGGGTCGATAGGGATTTTTAATTTGGGGGGGGGATGAGAGTGGGGGCAATAATAACAACAACAACAACAGAAAAGAAGGCCCCGTCCGTTCTTGAGGTCTCCGCAGACGTTTGAACGCGACGTGGGGTTTCTGAAAAGCAGCCGCTAAATTTTTGAGGCTTAAGCGCTTGCCTCGGGAGTTAAAAAAAAATAAAGTCAAGGCAACGTGGAGCGCCAATGGAAGAAGACTCGTTTTCTTGCTCGGGTGCAAGACACAGGAGTGTAAAAAGACTGGAAAAAGTCACTTTGTGTCTGTCTGTCTGTCTGTCTGTCTGTCTGTCTGTGCAAGATCCTTTGGAGAAGCAAGAGGCGTGGGGAGGAATCTCTAAAACCGGATAAAAGTCAGAGGAGGGAAGGAAGAAAAGACGAATAAATAAATAAATGAAAGAGTTCCCCAACTCGTCCAAGGAAACACTAGTTTAAGAAGACTGGGCCTTTAAAAGGAAAGGGGGGAAGGGGGGGATTTAATCAGCAGAGCCGTAAATCACCCGCTCGCTTATCAATAATTGCAAAGCTGAGCTCTCTCTCTCCCTCTCTCTCTCTCTCTCTCTCGTTGCCCCCCTGACTCCTTTCTAGCTTCTCCCAAGTGCGACGCTATCTGCCAAGATAAGCCCAGCCGAAGACGAGATAAGTCGGCTACAGAGGGAAGGAAGGTTTAAATAAGGGGTGTGGGGGGTAGAGTGGAGTACTCACGTTGTTACAGATCCGGAGGAAAAACTCGCATGCCGTGGAAAAGGAGGTCAAGGCAAAAAAAAAAAAAAGTAATCCTAGTTGCCACCCATGAAAGAAGAACGCAATCCGAAAGGTGCAAAAAGTTAAAAGGAATATTTTAAAAAAAATGGAAGAGAGGAGGGGGAGGAGATGAAAACCGAGCAGGGGCAGCCGACGTTTTCCCCTCCCTCTCTCTCTCGCTCTCTCTCCCTCCCTCTCTCTCTCTCTCTCTGCCCGACAAGGCTTTTTGACGGGATCGGCGGAGAGGCGGCCGTCGGGGGCGTCTTATCTCAAACTGCGCCCAAGCGAACGCGCCTCCAAGCTCCGCTCGCTCCTAATCTCGGCCTTCGAGTGATGCCTTCATCGGCGGCTCGGCCCCTTTACGGCCTGGCGGTGGGGCAGCGTCACGTGACCCTTTCCCCCCCCCTCCCCCGGTGAGCCAGACCCGTCCAGGGGAGTTGGGTGGGGAGGGAAGGGAGGGGGCGATACCTGGCGAGGAAGGGTGGGAATTACACTATTTTTTTTCCATTGGTAGGAAATACACACACACATATTCCTACACACACACATATTCCTACACACACACACACACACACACACACACACACATATATTACACTTTTTTTCTTTTGTAGGAATGAAAAAAGGTGTAATATATATATATATATATATATATATATATATATGGCAATCTCTCCCTCCCTCTCTCTCCCTCCCTCCCTCCCTCTCTCTCTCTCTCTCCTCCCTGCCTCCCCCCCCCAAGAGTCAGGAATAGGTGAGTAAAAAGTTCCTCGGTTACTCATTAGGACTGGTTGCCAATCAGCACGCCCCCTCCCCATGAGAGCATTTCCAGAGATTTTCCAAAGTAAAGTTTGCGTCCGAAACTTCAGCCTTCCTCTGGCTCTCTCTCTCTTTCTCCCTCTCCCTCCCCCCTCTCTCGGCTTTTCTTTCCTGCCTGGGGTTTTCAAACGAAGGGGCTGGGGGCGCAGGAGCCCGGAGTGGCCATCCTCTGCGAGAGGTATTTTATTTTATTTTATTTGGAACGTGGCCGATGGAACTCCCGGCGACTTTTCCCTCCCTCCCTCCGGGTAAACGATTTGCGATCGGGTTGGTGGGTCTGTCTGAGAAACCTTGTTAAGCGCTGTTCGAACGTTTTATCATGGCGGCTTTTTACACGTCTACTCGGAAGTAAGTCGTCGTTTTCGACGAAGTAAAAGAGGGATACTGTTCTTCCCGGCTAACATCCTTCCTGTTTGTTTTTCCTTCTTTCCCCTTTTTCTCCCAGCACCTTCTCTTGTTCGGATGTTTTCATAGTTTCCCCTTCTTCTTCTTCTTGGCGTGGTTGTTTCCCTTTCTTTATTCCATAGGAATAAAACATTGAATAAAGACCTGGAAACAACTATAAACCACGGCAAGAAAAAAAAGGATAAGAAGAAGAGGATAAAATAATTACGCTCTTTATTCCTTTTTGTTTCTTTCCAGCCCCTGTGCATCAAATCTCTCACCATTTTTTTTCTTGTGCGTTAAAATAAAAAAATAGATTGAAGCCGATTAGCTGAATCCACTGGCGGGATTTTTATTTTATTTTTGAACGGATAACAACCTTCCTCCCAAAATACTCAGACGCCTAATAATAACAATAATCAGTCCGGAATTCCGTTTGGGGCCCTTCAATTGGTCTACAATATTATAAACGTTTTTGTCTTGGGGAAACCAACTTTTCTGAGCTAGACTGGAGTTAATTCTAGAAGTTGAACCCGGAGAGTTCAAATGTCGTGGAAGATGAAATCCGGAAGAAACATTTCCAAATTGCCCCCTTCCAACCAAAGAGACCGAAAGTGTTTTGTGTATTTTGATTTAAGGAGGATAGTTTTGTCAGTGAGTGAGTGAGTGAGTGAGTGAGTGAGTGAGTGAGTGAGTGAAGGAAGGAAGGAAGGAAGGAAGGAAGGAAGGAAGGAAGGAAGGAAGGAAGGAAGGAAGGAATGCCCACCAGTTTCTTAGCGGATATTCACAAGTATACTTAGGGTAGTGCAAAACCAAGCCTTTTTCTCAATACAGTGTACTTAAGACTTACATCTTCTCGTCGATTGTGTTCCGACAACACCGTCCCACCTGGTCGTTTGTCAGCCGCCGCATTCACACAAACATACAACCCAGCCCGTTTTGGGTTCGTTTGAAGGGCGATGCGTTGTGAAACCCACCCAGCCTCCCGAAAAAAAATATGGGTTAATCATTTGGGTAACTCCGAATAAAATGTCACTAAATGGATTTTGCTTTAAGCGTCTTCGCGAAAGGTAAGGAGAAAGGTAAGGCGAGATTCAGCTGGGACGTGAGCAGCGAGAAATTTCGGGCCTTTCTACATATCTCCGACTTGCTTACTTTCAGAAAGTGGACGTTCATCTCTTGAAAAATAACCAAGCTCAACCCAACGGGTCAATTTCCAGAAATCTCACCCCACCCCAGGTACTTTAATTAAAGGCAGGCCTCTTCTAGGCAACCAAACAGATCAGGATCGACCACTCGAATTGTATGACTGTTGTGTTCTTAAATGATGTCGTGTCTCCATGTTGTAAATTGTTTGTCCTCCCCCCCCCCTTTTGAATTGTGAGCCGCCCTGAGTCCCCCCAGGGAAAAGGGCGGCATACAAATAAAGTGAAAATGAAATGAAATGAAATGACCAAAATCGAAGCCGACGACGCAAGTTCGCGTTCAGAGGGCAACTTCGCGGCGGGTTTTGTGTGTTTGTGTGTGTGTGTGAAGGGCTGTTTCGCGTTCCAAGAGAGTTAAATTAAATTAAAGCGTTAAATTCGCTTTGCGACACAGGGGAGCGCCTCAAAGGCCTTGAAGGTGCTTAGGAGGTGCCCCGGGGAAATGCGGGAGACAACCCAGGATTGTCGCGGTTGACATTTTTAGACATATTTTTTTTTAGACATTTTATTAAGATTTATAGGCCGCCCTTCTCCCTGAGGGGACTCAGGGCGGCTTACAATCACAGGGAAGGGGGTGCAATACCAAAAGACAAACAGTAAGTGAACAAAATAAAATAATAAAACACAACTTGCATTCAACAGTCAACACTCGGGCGGGTAAATTGGGAACCTATCCCCAGGCCTGCTGGGAGAGCCAGATCTTAAGGGCTGTGCGGAAGGTCTGGATGGTTGAATAGCCAAAAGGTTGCCCCCAACCACTCTCTTTTCCTTTCTCCTTCCCCAGACGGCGACCTCAACAAATTTACCCCCGTTCTTGATGGCGATGGCTACTAAACAAGGCTAAAACAAGAACGCGCCATACGTTACCTTCCTTCAGAACCTTCGTAGCTTGAAATCCAGGCCGAAGAAATCTTCCAAGAAGTTTTCCCGCTGCTCTTAACGAACTCGTCCTAGGCGCAATCCTATCTCTCTGCTGGATGGCGGCTAAATTCGGCGGATTTTGTTGCTTTGCAGATGGTAGGGGCGGGGGCTACTTCGAAAAGAAGGGGCTCCGGCTTCGAATCGGATCGATCGTCTTAACCCGGTTTAAAGGGGGTGGGTGGGCAGTCTCAGCGAAGTTTGGGTGCCCCACCATAGGAGAACACATTGGACAAGGTATTTATCTGAAACGTCATTGGGTCTCGGGGGTCTGGGGGGGGGGGAAAGGGGTTGGGCTGGATGACCTCCCATGGTCCCTTCCAACTCTGGTATTCCGTTAGAGGTAAAGCGGGTCAAACGCTTCAGCTTGTTCATCGACCGCCAGACATTGTACGGATTGGGTATACAGTTTCATAAATACTACTGTAACTAATAGTGCTGCTATATCGTAATTATATTACTATATACGAGAGCTATTTGGGTTTTTTTTTCCCCTTGGAAAATGTTTCGCTTCTGACAGCTAGAACTAAAGATGCTTCTTGGTTGAGAAGCAAAACATTTGTCCACTTGGGGACAACCGTGACTTGGATGATTGACAATCTCCAGATATAAACATAGATATAAATATATAGGTACAGATGTAGATATAGCTATATAGATACAGGTGTGTGTATACTATATACTATTTGTTGTATTTGTGCTGATAAATAAATAAAGGAACACCTATATATACTATTTGTGTACATATAGTGTACATTGTATATAGATATATAGGCTATATAGCCAAATCCTAGTAATACTAATAGAAGCTCATTGACCCCTTAGATAAGTCCATCAATTTTTGGATTGGGATATTGGGGGGGGGGAGGTGTTCCACATTGGAGAACCCTAATCTACGGGCAAAACTGCCCATTTATCCAAATTCTGCACTAGCTTCAATGCAGCTTAGTGTCGGGGACATGGGAGAGGAAAGACGCAAAGAATAAGAAAGCATTAAGGAAAGAAAGATTAAGAAATTAGAAAATCATTACAAAACCGCATAAAGGCACAAGATAGAAAATATAAGATGCATTGTATAAGAAGCAGTACACTGAGGGATTAATATGCATAAAAGAAATATATGTACCCATAGATAGATATAAGATGTATTGTGTATAAATTAGTACAGTGGTAGACACACACACACACACACACACACAGACACACACATATATATATGAAGTATAAATACATATGCATGGCATAAGCAGCATTGTAGATAAATTAATATATTAATAGACCAACCATGTATAAAAGAAATATATATATATATATATATATATATATATATATATATATATATATATATATATATATATATATATATATATATATATATATATATATATATATATATATATATATATATATATATATATATACACACATATATATATATATATATATATCTCATCAGGCTAGCTGATGAGAGCTAAATAGCTTGAAATAGATCTATACTAGTCTCCCTTTATTTATTTATCTGCACAAATACAACAATATATATATATATATATATATATATATATATATATATATATATATATATATATATACATATATATATACATATATATATACATATATATATACATATATATATACATATATATATATATATATATATATATATATATATATATATATATATATATATATATACATATATATACATATATATATATATATATATATATATATATACATACATACATACATACATACATACACACACACACACACACACAAATGTATGGACAAAACTGGTTTGATGGAGGTATACCAATGTGGAAATGTTGTGTTAAAAAACTGGGGGGGGGGGCGCTGTTCCATAATAATAATTATTTTTTTTAAAAGAAATGCGCTCCGATTGGAGGCGAAACAAGAGATTCAACTAGCATCCAACCTGGATCGTTCACCGGGAAAACCAGAGGTTTTGGGTCTCCCGAGCTTTCGGATTTGAGTTGGAGGTCCATCCCCAGGGAACTTCTCTCTAAAGGCCCATCCTCTAGTCTAGAACTTCTCCAACGCGAGTCCCAAAGCTCGGGAAGACTTTAAACCTCTGTGATCCCTGTTGATCGAGCCAGATTGGATCCTGCAGCATTGTCCCCGAGACACGTATATATTCGCCTTCGTTCCTGAGAGATTCACTTAACCGAGATGGGTCGTGTGAAGACCGCAAACCCGGCGGCCTCAGTTAACCCGCGTCGGAGGTGAACTGGACTTCAAGGGGGTGACACACATAGTAAGCGGCCAGCTAGCCAGCGATTGCATTGCGAAAGTTGACCCAAGGCCAACCCGGCGTTTACCTGCCGCTAATCCTTCAGACATGCAAACGAGGATCTTTTGCAAAAGAGGCGCGGAAGGGCGGAATCGCCAGTCGTTGGATCCTTCAACTTTAATTGGGGTTCATTAACCGCGGCGGGTGGCGGGGACTCGCGTCCTTGAACTCGCTTTAAAAGTTCAGAATAACAAAAGGCGTTCTTTGTTTGCCCGAGGTCGTTTGCCAGGCAGCCGGGATGTCTCGATTGGGCGGCCAATAAATTATAAAATAAAGAGGACGACAATGGCCAAAGGATTCCTCACCCGCCCACTCTCCGCCTTAAGCGTGGATGAAATCACAATAAAATGAATTTCCATCCTTAATTAAATGCGGGCTGGCGGGCGGTTTCTTGGGCGCCGGGGCAAGCATTATTTTGCTTTTTCAAGCCAATCGCACCTTCGCTTCCTCCTCCCCCCCCCCAGCTTTTTAATAAATTAAATATTAAATATGACAATTATTGAGTCAATGGAATAATTGGTTTATTCTCGCTCCTGCCTGCCCGAAAAATAAAAGCGCCCCAGACGCTAAATAAAATCCATTCGAGAGGAATCGAGGGGGAAGTGGATGCAGTGCTTCTAAAAGCGCCCTTTCCCCATCAAGGTTATCTGTTCGAGCCTTAACTTCCCAAGCAGAGACGCAATGGCTGGGGGAGGGGCTATTCACACACACAAACACAGCGCCTCTCAGTCAATATCAGTGTTTTTCCTTTATCTGTGGGAGGTGGGAGAGTGCCAAGGGTTGAAAGTCACTCACAATAATAGAGTTGGAAGAGGGACCCTGGAGGTCTTCTAGTCTAACCCCCTGTAACCTCCGTAACATAGAAGCCTACGAGAAACCCCAGCTACTGATCCTCATCATTTCATAACTGGGATTATATGGAGCGCAACTGGGTCTCGTCGCAACTGGGGGCTCCTTGGGAATATTCGAGCGTTTCTTGCATGGGACCTCTTGAGGTCATCCAGAAGCAGCTTCTTCAAAACCTTGACCCAGGCTTCGTTGCAACCGCCCACCACCACCAGCCGTCTCACCATTTCTCAGTCGAGACGTTACATTGACTCCCCTCCCCCAAAGCGCTCTCGGTTTCGAAAACAGCCGAGGCGAAATTCATCAACACCCCAGGCAGGGGAGTTAAAATTCAGAAAATATAAAGTTGGGGTTGCTGAAACGCCACCCCGAGAACCCATCAGAGAAAGTAAATAAGCAAGGGCAACAAGGGAAAGGAGGGAGGACGAGGAGGGAAAGGAAGAAAGGGTAAAGCAGAGAAAGTAAAGGAGGGGAAGTAAGAGGAGGACAGAGGGTAAGAAGGAGGAGAAGAGAGGAGGAAAGGGAGAGAAAGGAAGAAAAGGTAAAGCAGTTGAACTAAGGGAGGGGAAATAAGAAGAGGAGAGAGGGGAAGATGGAAGAGAAGAGAGGAGGAGTGGGGGAAAGAGAGGGGGAAAAGAAAAGGAGAGGAGGAAAGAAGAAGGCAGAATAGGGAGGTTGAGAAGATGGAAGGAGCAAGGTTGTTGCAGAATAAGATGAGTGGCAAGAAAGTGACCCAAACTGTATTCTATATATTTGTAAGAAGACAGCGATAAGCATTAATAGTTAGCAGATAAATGTTAATAGCATCTATAAGAATGCGTATTTCTGAATGAATTTGAAAGGGAAAAATTAAAAAAGCTTTTAAAAAATACAGAAAAGCAAAGCAGGGTGTTTTTTTTCCTTCTCAGAAACTGGGAAGAAACTTGGTGAGAAAGAAAACAATTGCGCAAGCATTGGCCACCGCGCTATTTCCATTTTCTCCTAGCTGCTAAAAGTACCCCAAATCCGTCCCCATCTCCCGCTTCTGAAACCGAACTGCGACTCCCCGAAGACTTTATTTTAAGGAAGGCACAGGCGGGCAAAATCCCACCCAAAGAAGCGGCGGGAGAAACGGCTTCCAGCTCGCGAAGCCAATTAATAACGACGATTTTGGTCTATTGCTGGTAGGTGTAATTTAGCAAAAGTCGCATTTGTTAGTGCTGTAATCTTCACCCACGTTTGCAAGCTTTGAAAGCGCTTTCCCTTGTGTTATTATTACACACTGGGAGAGAATAAGCTGCGAAGATCGTTGTATATTAACGGATTCCCACAATTTTCAGTTCACCCTCTGAAAATAGAACAGAACAGAACAGAATTCTTTATTGGCCAAGTGTGATTGGAGAGACAAGGAATTTGTCTTTGGTGCCTAGGCTCTCAGGGTACATAAAAAGGCAAGATACATTCGTCAAGAATCATAAGGCACAACGCTCAATGATAGTCATAGGGTTGTATCAAAAATACAATAATAAAAACCGTGCAAAAATTACTTTTCCTTCTTGGAAAATGGAAACCACCTGGCACCTCCAGTCATTTTCAAGCACCGCTTTTGGAAAAACCGTCCATTTCTAAATTTTCTCTTTGTGTCCTAACCACATTTTCTGAGAATTCTGTTGGGATTTCACTTCCCTGCAAAGAAGGGGAGTCTCGATATGCATTGTCAAAATTCATAATTAAGCAGGGAGTTCTATAACACACACACACACCCTAATTATTTCAGTTGCAGCAAGGGAGGAGAAGGTTAAAAAAAATGTACCAGCTTGAAGTGGTCCCTTAACTTGCAAGCCAAAAGCGATCCTTCACATTTCCAAATAAGTAGGAACTGGATTAAAGCGGGGAAACCCATTTTGCTCCTCTGAAATCTAAATGAGAGGGATCAGCTGCTTTTGGAGGAAACATGGCCGGGTGTCAAACTACTACAAGTTTTAGTAGTTTGCACACAGAATCTTTGTGAAAGTCTATGGGAGATTCTCAGCCATCGAGGTCACGGTTGTCTTAAAGGGAACTGGACTTTAGCACCTTCGGGACAATCCTTTTGAAAAGTGCTGTTTTGTGGTATCTGATTTAAGTTCGGGATTGGGAGCAAAGTTTGAGCAGAGGTGAAATGAAAGCAAGTTGAGTCGGAGAGGAGAAGGAGACTCAGATTGTCCAAAGGGCAGGTGAAAAATTAAATTCAAGCTTCTCTTGGAGAATATCCATAATCCTAGTAAAAATGGAGGTAGTGACAGATATTATTTTCCTGGGCTCCAAGATCATCACAAATGGGGATTGCAGCCAAGAAATCAAAAGACCTTCCTCCTGGGGAGGAAAGCCATGGCAAATCTAGACAGCAGACTAAAAAGCAGAGACATCACCCTGCCAACAAAAGTGTGTCTAGTCAAGGCTCTGGTTTTCCCACTTGCAATGGATGGCTGTGAAAGTTGGACCATAAGAAAGGCTGAGCGCCAAAGAATGGAGGCCTTTGAACTCTGGTGCTGGAGAAGACTCCTGCATTGAGTCCCTTGGACTGCAAGGCAATCAAACTGGTCAGTCCTAGAGGAGATCAACCCTGACTGCTCTTTAGAAGGCCAGATCCTGAAGAGGAAACTCAAAGACTTTGGCCACCTAATGAGAAGGAAGGACTCCCTGGAGAAGAGCCTAATGCTGGGAAAGATTGAGGGCAAAAGAAGAAAGGGACAGCAGAGAATGAGATGCTGGATGGAGGCACCAAAGCATTGAGCTTAAATGGACTCTAGAGGATGGTAGAGGACAGGAAGGCCTGGAGGAATGTTGTCCATGGGGTCACGATGGGTTGGACATGACTTCGCAACTAACAGCTACTGAAAATGCAGGAATCCCTCAGAGAGGCTCCATGTTCCTTCCATTTCTGCTCAACCACTCCTGTCCCATTTATATGTACTTTTATTTGCGCCCTTTTTCATGTGTTTCTCATACTTGTTGCCTTGTATTTGTTGACAAAATAAATAAATAAGTAAAATACGGTTGCTCTCTAGTAAATATAGCTGCCCATATTGTTCCCCTGCTTTACTTGGATTGTTGATTTTGCCTTTAAGCTTTTCCCTTTCATCTCTAATGGGCTTCTCTTCATTTCAAAAAGATTTTTCCAGAGGGAACATGAGAGATCCCTTGGCATGGGAGCCCCTCAAGGAATTCCGTCCTTTTTAAAATCAATGAGACTGCTTAAGCCTTCTCTCCCCTCCTCCCTTCTGTATTGAATGTAGTCTTCTAAGGGACTACGTGGGAAAATTGCAGTTGTGAACAGGTGGGGTAGGATGGGGGCCAAAATGAATGAGTGGCTTGCCAGTAAACGCCATTCTTAGCTGTTTGGAATGCAATCCCCCACCCCTTGAATCATCTTTTAAGGTAGTCTACATGTCTACATTCCATTGCAACTTGCCTCCAGAAATTGTGGGTGCTCCATCACTGGAGGTTTTTAAGAAGAGATTGGACAAACATTCACATAGGGGAAGTGAGGAGAGTAAATGAAATTCAGCCAAGAGCTGAAAATATTGGATAAATAATTCTGTGCTGAGAAAGAGAGAGATTTAATTCAGGAACAACATCTATGTTGCAGGTGCATATCCATATCCATATTCTTAATCTTGGTTTTCCTAACGATTTCATTGGAAAAAAGCTTGTGGAAACATCTGGTACCATTGCATTGCTCTTAAGAGTAGAGATGTATGCTCCTGCTTGAGCACGGGGTTGGACTAGAAGACCTCCAAGGTCCCTTCCAACTCTTATTATGTTGTGATTTCTTCTCTGGGATGGCAGATTTGGCTGCTGGAGTTCTGGATCTCTATGCATGAAGTCTTTCCATGTAACAGACAATTCTCTTTCGTCAATGCAAATAGAGCTATGAGCCATATTTTAATATTTGGGGGTTGCACAAAATATTTGGAGGGCCGTGATGTATATGTAGGTCTACATCACGTATATGAGTCCATTGAAAGGTTTTTGGGGGTTGTGTTCTTTTTTTAGGCTCTACGTGAAGGGTGATTTGATTTACAAATTGTTGCTGAGATGAAAAGGCATTTGAAATAAATGTTTTAGCTTTCAATTTCTTGTGCTTTCTTGCTTTCCCAATAATGAGAATCCATATATAGTATACTATATATATACTATACTATATATATATAGTATACTATATACCATATATACTATACTATATTCATGGTCAAAGATACCTTACAGTTTTGGGTGATGTTGATTACCCTTTTAGCAGATTCAAGAAAAGCTGTTTTGGATTGGGCTCGGGGAAATTATTTGTTCATTTCAGCTGAGGTTTAGGTTCAAAACATTATGATCCACCCTTTTCCCCACAGAGTTGAAAATCCTAATTTATAGAGTTGTACAATATACACATCTTTCTATTGTTTTTTTCCTGCTGCGCAGCAATGGCTCCATTAGTGGAGGATTTCAAGAAGAGATTGGCTAACCACTTGTCTGAAATGGGTATCCTGTTTGAGCAGGAGGTTGGGCTAGAAGACCTCCAAGGTCCCTTTCCAAGTCTTGTTATTTTGTGATTTCTGCTCTGGATGGTAGATTTGGTTGCTGGAGTTCCACATCTCTTTGATAAAGTCTTTCCCATGTAACAGCCCATTCCTGTCATTCTCTTTTGTCAATGCTAATATAGACATGGATCATATTTTAATGTTTGGGGGTTGCACAAAATATTTAGAGGGCCATAATGTACATGTAGGTCTGCATCATGTATAAGAGTCCCTTGAAAGCTTTTTTTTAGGGTGTCATGCATGAGCAGGGGGGTTGGCTAGAAGACCTCCAAAGTCCCATTCAACTGTGTTATTCAATATTTGGCCCACATCTGAATTGTTTCACCTTATTCTCTTCAAGATGAACCTTCCATATTGGGATGAAGGCACTTTGGCTCACAGTGCCAGGAAATCTCTTTCTCCAAACTTTCCCTGCCTTTTTGAGAAAAAAAGAATTGGGGACAAATCCAATAATAAAAACCCTTCTCAAATAGACGGGGTTTTCAATTTTGGCTTGTTTTAGCATGCAGGGAAATTCTGTTATGGGATTTCCTATCTGAAAAACAGTGCAGTAATAAAGATAAGGTACTTGGGTGAGAACAAAACTATACTCAAGTATGAACGTATGGCTGGATTAATAGATATTTCTTTTCCTAAGAAATACTGGAAGAAAAGTTATTTTAGAATCTGGTTGCCAAATTTAGAAAGCGTCTGGGAAAACATGTGCCATGTGTTAGTTGGAAAAGGTGTTGCCGGAGTCCTTCTGATTTTTGAAATCAGAATGTGTATTGAACATGTTGCAGCTGGGTGATGTATTTAGGCTAGGAATAAGGACTTTTTTGCCCTGCAATTTTGTGGCTAAGTTAAAATTCCCAGCATTTTCATCTTCAAACATCCCAACTTAGCTTGCTGGGAGATCTTTGAGAGTCAAGAATCAAAGTCTAACACCTGGATTTGACCCTGATTAAATAGAATTCTTTATTAGCCAAGTGTGATTGGACACACAAAGAATTTGCCTTTGGTGCACATGGTCTCAGTGTATGTAAAAAGACAAGATACATTTGTCAAGAATCATAAGGTACAACACTTAATGATAGCCATAGGGTAGAAATAGGTACGTAAATGAGATAAAGTCTGGAGAATAGAGTAGGGTAGAGTGCAGTAGAGTAGAACAATAGGACAGGACAACAGAACAGAACATTTTATTAGCCAAGTGTGATTGGCCACGCAATGAATTTGTCTCCAGTGCAGAAGCACCAAATGTACATACAAACAACAAAGTAATATGAGCATAGGATACCAACAGGAGATGGTAATAGAACAGATGAGAAGGATAATAGTAATACAGCCATACTCCGTGGGTAAATACCCTTAGAACGTAAGACACCCAGCCACCATTTCTACTCATTGATTTCAAAATGGGTTTAATGGAATTTGGAGGAAACTTTTCACACAAGTAACCTTGACCATTTTATACAGGATGAATAATGACCTTCCGTTCCTAAGACTCGAGTGGAAATGCAAAATCAACCGATCACTATCATTTCCAGGTGGGAAAGACACAAATTACAAATAAGCAGTGAGCAGCATTAGCTGCTACTCCCAAATTAAGATGATGATGATGATGATAAGAAGGACTAGAATAGTAAAGAATAGAATAAAAGTGTTGGAAGGGACCTTGGAGGTTTTCTAGTCCAATCCCCTGCCTAAGCAGGAAACCCTACACCGCTTCAGACAAATGGTTATCCAACATCTTCTTAAAAACTTCCAGTGTTGGAGCATTCACAACTTCTGGAGGCAAGATCTTGTTCCACTGATAAATTGTTCTAACTGTCAGGAAAGTTATCCTCAGTTCTAAGTTGTTTCTTTCCTTGATTAGTTCCTACTCATTGCTTGTTTTACCTTCAGGTGCCTTGGAGAATAGTTTGACTCCCTCTTCTTTGTGGCAGCCCCTGAGATATTGGAAGACTGCTATCATATCTCCCCTAGTCCTTCTTTTCATCAAACTAGACATACCCAGTTCCTGCAACCGGTCTTCATGGGTGACATGATGGTAGTCTTCCAATATCTCAGGGGCTGCCACAGAGAAGAGGGAGTCAAGCTATTCTCCAAAGCACCTGAGGGCAGAACAAGAAGCAATGGGTGGAAACTAATCAAGGAGAAAAGCAACTTAGAACTAAGGGAAAATTTCCTGGCAGTTAGAACGTAATCAATGGAACAACATGCCTCCAGAAGTTGTGAATGCTCCAACACTGGTAGTTTTTAAGAAGAGATTGGACAGCCTTTGGTCTGAAAGGGTGTAGGTTTTCCTGCCTGAGCATGGGGATGGACTAGAAGACCTCCAAGGTCCCTTCCAACTCTGTTATTCTAATTCTAATGCCATCCAGTTGTATCCAACTCTTGGCCATTCCATGGGCCAGGTCTCTCCATATCTTCCGATCTTGCAGTAGTTCTTTTGAGTTGTTTTATGCTCCTGTTGGGGTCAGCTTTAATGGGGTTCAGCCACCAGGTTCTGTGGCATCCTGGTTTCCTTTTATTGCTAACTCTCCCAAGCATCATTGCTTTCTCCAGTTAATTTTCCCCGCATGCCATGGCCAATAGAAACAAGGTGCAGTTTTGCGATTTTACCTTCTGTGTGTTATGTGCTCCAGTCCTTGGATCACCTTTGCTGCCCAAGGAAGCTTTCTCCGACACCACCACTCAAAGGAGTCAATTTTCTTCCTGCTTTGCTTTTTAAAAAATTAAAGAAATGAAAGAATAATAAAAGGAAACGAATGAAATGATATTAAATGAAACCAATTTAAGTGGGTAGGGCGTTGATCTGGCTTAACTGCAATTGGCATCGTATTGAAAAATGATGGACTGACCTCAACCGAGGAAGAAAATGTGTTTCAACTTTCACCCATCCATTCTTAAGAAAGTCTCTGGAATGTTTTATCCAAACAAGATAAGCTGCTCAGGTTATTTGCTGGAATGGGGTCTCGAGTGGTCAAGAGTTCATCCAAGTTCAGGGTTCTTCTTTATCGTCACAGGAATGTATTTATTTGTTTGTTTGTTGTGCCTTCCCACGTCACCGTTCATTTGGGAACACAAGGCAGATGCATAATGCGCTCCGTATTTCCCCATAACCCCCTGCAACATAGGATGGGCTGGGAGAGGATGAGTAGCCAAAGACACCACCCCCTTAGACAAATGATGGGATTATTGTTAGGGACGTAACCCTAGTCTTGGCTTGGCAATGTATATGTATAAGCATAAGCCATGATTGTAACAAATGTATCTGTTACTTTAAATGTAAGAGAGGTAATTGGATGCTATTCCTTTAAGCAGCCATACAAGGAGGAAGGAACTATTACGGTTTCTCCTGATGCTCCTGATTCTCCTGATTGTTACTGTATGAGCTTAGTATTTGGAGACAAGACCGTATATTGGTGGCTAGTCTGTATAGTAGTTACCTGTCTACATGGTGAATTGTGAGTTGAGCAACTGTAACATCAACATATTGTAAATAGACTGTGTATATACTTCAAGACTGCTTATAGTCCGTTTCGGAGACTATTTATCCTATTTTTGTTACACAAGTAAAGCTATTATTTGTTTACCTTCGGTGGCTGTGAGTGACTATTCAGTAGCTTATTCGTTACTAACGTCTGTCTCCTAACGGGGATAGACTTAACAATTATGTTTGCAGAACTCACTTTACTTGGGTAAACTTAACCATGATTTATTCAACTCAGGTTTCCTAAGATCTCACAACCATAAACTAAGCACATAGGGTAGATTCTGTGCTATATGGCTGGCTAGCTTTAACAGAACAGAAGAGCAGAGTTGGTAGGTCATCTAGTCCTAGCTTTGTCATCTAGCTTATCTAGCTTTGTCATCTAGCTTATCCTAGGTCATCTAGCTTTGCTGGCTGAGGAACTCTGGGAGTTGAAGTCCACAGGTCTTAAAGTTGCCAAGGTTGGAGACCACTGATCTAGTCCAACCCACGCAAGCAGGAGACCCTACACCATTTCTGACAGATGGCAGTCCAGTCTCTTCTTGAAAGCCTCCAGTGATGAAGCTCCCACAACTTCTGAAGGCAACTTCTTTGCCATGAGTTGATTGCTCTCATTGTTAGGAAATTTATCCTTATTTCTAGTTGAATCTCTTCTTGATCAGTTTCCATCCATTATTCCTTGTTTGGTCATCAGGGGTTTGGAAAATAGCTTGACCCCCCTCCTCTCTGTGGCAGCCCCTCAAATATTGGAAGGCTGCTATAATGCCTCTCCTGGTCCTTCTCTTCACTAACTAGCCATGCCCAGTTCCTGCAACCTTTCATCGTATGTTTTAGTCTCCAGTCCCCTAATCATCTTTGTTGCTCTTCTCTGCACACTTTCTAGAGTCTCAACCTCTTTTATAGTGTGATGACCAAAACTGGATGTAGTATTCTAAGTGTGGTCTTACTAAGGCTTTATAGAGTGGTATTAGTACCTCACTTGATCTTGATTGTATCCCTCTGTTAATGCAATTTAGGATTGCATGGCCTTTTTTTGGCTGCTGCTGCACACTGTTGCCTCATATTTAATTGACCACATTAAATGCTAACTTGTCATCCCTGATTTCCAGGTTATAATAGTTGGACTCACACACTGCAGTTAAGCCATAAACAATCTGGACACGTTAAGCTTTAAGGTAATGAATGGGTCCAAATGCAATTTGCAATTTTATACTCACCTCCCTGAACTCAGTGGGACTTACTGATGAAGGTCTGGGCTGGAAGTGAGGAGATCTAGGTCCAGGAACAGCAACCTCAGAGTGGGGTTGTTGTAGGGAAAAAAATTGGAGGAGGGACCCAATATCTTGAGGAAAGACAAGACAGGAAGTTAATACATGAATACAATTAGATGAGCTAAAGAAGTCACTTTCTTTAGACCTTCATGTGCCCAAATATTCCATTTCATTCTCCAGGATTTTTGTCTCTTCCTTAGAAGGTCAAAACTGTGCTCAGAGAAGATACTAGCCTTAGTGGTTTAAGCAACCCAACATCAACATCAGGGATAAAGAGGGCATATTGATTGAAATATTGAGTGCACAAGTTGGCTTGAAGCTCAACATTAAGAAAACTAAGATCATGGCTTCCAGCCCTCTCAATTCCTCTCAATTACATGGGGAAGAAATGGAGGTAGTGACCAATTTTATTTTCCTGGGCTCCAGGATCACCACAGATGGGGACTACAGCCAAGAAATAAAAAGACGCTTGCTGCTGGGGAGGAAAGCTATGGCGAATCTAGACAGTATGCTAAAAAGCAGAGACATAAACCTGCCAACAAAAGTATGTCTAGTCAAGGCTGTGGTTTTCCCAGTTGCAATGGATGGCTGTGAAGGTTGGACCATAAGGAAGGCTGAGAGTCAAAGAATGGAGGCCTTTGAACTATGGTGCTGGAGAAGACTCCTGCATTGAGTCCCTTGGACTGCAAGGTGATCAACCTGTCAGTCCTAGAGGAGATCAACCCTGACTCCTCTTTAGAAGGCCAGATCCTGAAGAGGAAACTCAAATAGTTTGGCCACCTAATGAGAAGGAAGGACTCACTGGAGAAAAGCCTCATGCTGGGAAAGATGGAGGGCAAAAGAAGAAGGGGAAGACAGAGAATGAGGTGGCTGGATGGAGTCACTGAAGCAGTAGGAGTGAGCTTAAATGGACTTCAGAGGATGGTAGAGGACAGGAAGGCCTGGAGGAATGTTGTCCATGGGGTTGCAATCGGCTGGACATGACTTTGCAACTAACAACAACAATTGATTGAAAGTACAGCAAATCCCGGAAGAAAGGGGCCACTTTTGCAAACAGGCCATCAATGCGGTGCCCCTTCTCTGCCATGCTGGGCACTCAGAGGCCGCCTGCTCAAAGCAGAGACCCTCCAGCACCAGCTCCAATGGATAACCCTCCCCTTTGCTCCTTCCATTTCCCTGCCTTCTGCTTTAAAATGCCTTGGCAAGACCACACTTGAAATACTGCATCCAGTTTTGATCTCCACGCTATGAAGAAAATGTGGAGACTCTAGAAAGAATGCAGAGAAGAGCAATAAAGATGACTAGGAGACTGGAGGATAAAACATATGAAGAACATAGGAAGCTGGAATTGGGGATATGTCTAGTCTAATGAAAAGAAGGACTGGGGAGGACATGATAGCAGTGCTCCAATATTTGTGGCGCTGCCACAAAGAATAGGGGTGGGGTCAACAGTTCTCCAAAGCAACTGAAGGCAGGACAAGAAGCAACGGATGGAAACTAATCAAGAAGAGAAGCAACCTAGAATTAAGGCGAAATTTCCTAACAGTGAGAGCAATTAAATGGTTGCAATTAAATGAGATGGCTTGCCTTCAGAGGTTGTGGGTGCTCCATCACTGGAGGGTTTAAAAAAAAAGAGATCAAACAATCATTTGGGTATAGGGTTTCCTGCTTCAGCAAGAGTGGTTGGACTAGAACAGGGGGGTCCAAACTTGGGAACTTTTTAAGACTTGTGGACTTCAACTCCCAGAATTCCCCAGCCAGCATGGAATTCTGGCAGTTGAAGCCCACAAGTCTTAAAGTTCCCAAGTTTGGACACTCCTGGACTAGAAGATCTCCAAGATCCCAGTTAGAACCATTGATCAATGGACTGGCTTGACTTCAAAAATTGTAGCTGCTTCATCATGGGAGGCTTTTAAGAAGAGACTGGACAGACAGTTGAAATTGCATACAATTACAGAACCGAATAAAACAAAACAGAACAACAGAGCTGGAAGGGACCTTGTAGGTCATCTAGTCCAACCCCCTGCTCAAGCAGCAGACCCTATATACCATTTCTGACAGATGGCAGGCCAGTCTTTTCTTGAAAGCTTCCAGTGATGAAGCCCCCCCCCCAATGCAAACTTCTCCTTCTTTTGAATATATTTTTTATTATTTGCATAGAAGTATATTGAACACAGTGCGATTGTCCCTGGCATTTTACTTGCCATAAAAACCAAAGGGAAAACAGATAAGGTATATACTACTTAAACCCTGCTAGTGTTGTACAATTATTTCTGACCATCATATTCATTTTAATACCACCATACATATATAGATTTCCAGGTCCCCCTACCCTAATTTTTTCGTATTCCAAGCCCCCCCCCCCCAGCTGAAGGCAACTTCTGTCCCACTGTCAGAAAAAAAAACACTCCTTATTTCTAGGTTGAATCTCTCCTGGATCAGTTCCCACCCATTTGTCTGAAACGGCCTAGAGGGTCTCCCGCTTGAGGGGTCGGATTAGAAGACCTCTAAGGCCCCTTCCAACTCTTGTTATTCTCTATTCTAGAAAGCCCCACGGCAAGGCAGAGAGAGAACGACCCAAGCACCGCGGTTGCTTAAGAGCCATTCCGCCCTTCTCCTCCCGCGGAGAGACGCCCCGAGCACTTGGCTAGGAACCGGTCCGGAGGGAAGGCAGGCGAAATGTAGGAAAGTTTCGTTCCTTGCAGCCCCCGGGACAGACAGAGCGGCGCCCTCCCGCTCTGCATAATCCAGACCTCCCCGCTCTTCCCCTTTGATTTGCAGCCCCGTGCCTGGCCTTTCGTTGCGGAGGGGGCGGCCGAGGAAGTAGTGGGGATGGGGGGGGGAGGCGGGGAAGATCGCGGGTTTTCCCGGGAAACGAAGCAACGATCCGGCCGGGTTTGGAAGGAGAAGGAAGGCCGAAGGAGCCTGGAGGCAGATAGTCCTCGATTAACGACCCCAGCGGAGCCCCGTCGCTGAGCAAGACACAGTGCCCCCATTCGCACAGCTTTACTTGCCACGGCTGCTAAGCGGATCACTGCAGGTGTTCGCGATAGGGTCGTTCAGTGAATCTGGCTTCTCAGTGGACTTTGCTGGCCGGGAGGTCACAAATGACCTGTGGTACCGCAGCAGTCATAGATACAGGCCAGTTGCCAAGTGTCCAAATTTGCAAGGTCATAAAATAGGGCAAAACTCACTTAACGACTGGAAATGTTGGGCTCGGTGGGGGGGTCTTAAGTCGAGGACTGGCTGTGAAACCCTTCGAATAGGCAAAATAGTGGTGCTGATGCTAATAATAATAATAATCACCATCATCATCCATCAACAATATCTATAACACCATCAAACATCCAGATCAGCTTATCCCAGCTCCTTGGTAAGGACTCGATAGGTAGGCAAAATGTCAAACCCAGTCTGAACATCTGACTGATTGTGCCATGATCAACAACAGCAACAACAACCTGATTGTGCTCTGTAGGGAAAAGTGCATTTATTACATTTTAGTGCCTTCTCCTAATAGCTTACAATATACTACTCTGTTAACTTCACAAAAGCTTGGATGGTAGGCTGTGATGGATAAACCTGGCTTCTACAGGGACCTGAACTATAGTTTCCTTGATCCTGGCTTGGAGGTAGGTAGGTAGGTAGGTAGGTAGGTAGGTAGGTAGGTAGGTAGGTAGGTAGGTAGGTAGATAGATAGATAGATAGATAGATAGATAGATAGATAGATAGATAGATAGATAGATAGATAGATAGATAGATGGATGATAGAGATAGATAGATAGATAGATAGATAGATAGATAGATAGATAGATAGATAGATAGATAGATAGATAGATAGATAGTGACAGGGCCCATCAACCACAGTTAAACAAGCCCCTGCTTACTCAAATGTCTGAATCAGATCTGTCTTTTGTGTGGTTGCTCTTCCCAATTTTGAGGCCTATAAAGTTTTTCATCAAGATGGTGAGTTAGATCCCCGCCCTGTTTTAATTCCTGCCCCATAATGCTTTGTACCACACACCTGGTTGCACAACCCCCAAAACAGGCCATCATTTCACTGATGATGAATAAATCTGTTGGAATGATGGTTCGAATGCTGAACCCCCGCAGGGAATTCATAAACTTAGGTTAAATTCTAGCAAAGCATGATCTGGCTCTGGGGTTCCTTTGAAGGCAAGGGTGAGGTTGGCAGCCATTGCAGGTGGGCAAATAGTGAGTGGCATACTCTATTTTTTGGAGTATAAGATGCACCTTTACCCCCCCCCCCCAAAAAGAGGGTGAAAATCTGGCTGCGCCTTATACACTGAATACAGCATTTTTGGCCTCCCAAAACCCCACCTCCTTCACCAAAATGGCCGTGCGTAGCCTTTAGGAGGCTTACAGAGCGCTCCTGGGGGCTGGGGAGGGCACAAATGAGCGAAAAACAGCCCGTGCAAACAAGTGAAGTCGCATCTGTGGGATGCAGGCAGCATACAAAACCATGTTCAGTCTGTGGAAAAACCTTTCTCCATTGAATCGGTCCCCGATGCCCAAAAAGGTTTGGGGCCACTGCCCTAGAGCGGTGTTTGTCAAGCTGGGTGTGGACTTCAACTCCCAGAATTCCCCAATCTGCATGCTGGCTGGGGAATTCTGGGAGTGGAAGTGTAGACATCCTAAAGGGCCTTACAGCAGTGTTTCTCAATCTTAATGTGTGGACTTCAACTCCCAGAATTCTCCAGTCAGCATGCTGGCTGGGGAATTCTGGGAGTTGAAGTCCAGACATCCTAAAGGGCCCTAGAGCAGAGTTTCTCAATCCTAATGTGTTGACTTCAACTCCAAGAACACTGGCTGGGGATTCTGGGAGATGAAGTCCAGAGATCTTAGAGACTTTCCTAGAGGAAGAGCAAAAACTTTCTTTTCGTTCCACAAAGGAAAGTTGTTTCCTTTCTTTATTCCCCCTCCTCTCTTTATAGCAGACCCCCACAGCTTTGTCTCCCGCGTCCCACAGAAATTTCCCACCGCAAAAAGTAATGCCCGATGAATTGGATGGTGAGAATCCCCAAACCCCATTTTTGGGGGTCCAATTTGGCCTCAATATAGCCATCCAGATTTTACACCAAGCAGCCAGGCATGCACCTCCAGACTCCTCACCCGACCACATTATGGTCGAAGGTGTTGAAAAAAGTCTTGGAGAGGACCACCCACCCACCATCCTGAACCCAGCGAGAAGAAAATCTGCCAGGCTGCATTATGCCAGATCTTTTGCAGGAAAAGAGAGAGAGAGAAATTCTGATTCCAATTTTCTTGAGCAGGGAGTTGGACTAGAAGACCTCCAAGGTCCTTTCCAATTCTGTAATTCTTCCTGTGATAAGTTGACCTCTCAACTTGCAACTCACTTCTTAGCACAGTTTAATAAGCCTCGGTATTATAGGTTTTCCCAATTGCAATGCATGGCTGTGAAAGTAGGACCATAAGGAAGGCTGAGAGTCAAAGAATGGAGGCCTTTGAACTCTGGTGCTGGAGAAGACTCCTGTGAGTCCCTTGGACTGCAAGGCAATCAAACTGGTCAGTCCTAGAGGAGATTAACCCTGACTGCTCTTTAGAAGGCCAGATCCTGAAGAGGAAACTCAAAGACTTTGACCACCTAATGAGAAGGAAGGACTCACTGGAAAAGAGCCTCATGCTGGGAAAGATTGAGGGCAAAAGAAGAAGGGGAAGACAGAGAATGAGGTGGTTGGATGGAGTCACTGAAGCAGTAGGCATGAGCTTAAATGGACTCCAGAGGATGGTAGAGGACAGGAAGGCCTGGAGGAACGTTGTCCACGGGGTCACGATGGGTCGGACACGACTTTGCAACTAACAGCATTATTGGTAGGCCTCAACTTACGATCACAGTAGGTAGGGAGCAGAATTTCTGTTGCTGAGCAAGGTGCCTGTGAAGTGAATTGCATCCGATTATGTGGCCTTTTTTTTGGCCATGTTTGTTCAACGAATCACTGCAGTTCTTAAGCGAATCATGCAGCTATTAAATGAATCAGGCTTCTCCCCACCCCCACTGACTTTGCTTGCCCGGAGGCCAGCTAGGAAGGTCACAAATGGCGAATCATGTGATCCCAGGATATTGCTCCAATCATAGTAAATAGATGCTGCTCGTAAGTGTGAACCAGTTGCCAAGCATCTGAATTTTAATCACATGATCATGGGGATGCTGCAAAGGTCATAAGTGTGAAAAACTGTTGCAACTCACTTTTTCCAGTGCCGTTGAAACTTGAACGGTCACTAAATGAACTGTTGTTAAGTCGAGGATTACCTGTATTTTTGCAAGCGCTGGAGACATGGTCCAGCCACTCTCACTTTTCCTAGGCAAGTCCAAAGTTCAGAATCCCTCTGATAAAATGTATATTAATTGCTTGCCTAACCCCAATGCCATTGCCTTTTTTTTGGGGGGGGGGGGAAGGGGTTTGTCTCCGGTCCACATTGTTTTAGTGGGTGTGGAACCTATTGCAGTTTAAAGCCAATGTCCTCTAGTGCAGTGTTTCTCAACCTTGGCGACTTTAAGTCCTGTGGACTTCAACTCCCAGAATCCCCCAGCCAGCATAGCTGGCTGGGGAATTCTGGGAGTTTAAGTCCACAGGACTTAAAGTCGCCAAGGTTGAGAAACACTGCTCTAGTGTGCTCCCCAGACAATGGAGCCAATGACCTATTTTTCTGCCCCACACCTTTTCTACTCCTTGCCTTTCGGCAATTCTGCAGGCCTATTGGACCCAACTAATCCCTTTTCTCTGGGGGATGATTTAATTGCACTCTTTGAGCCTTATGATATTTTTAGCCCAAGTACATGGCAAATCCCCTTATCTTTGATGGGATTGGCCCTGGAGGCTGAAAGGACAGGAAGTGCTGGGTTCAGAAATAATGATTTCCTTAGGCGCTCAGTGGCTTTCACCTTAGTACTTCACCTGGCCATTGACTTAAACTACTTTTATTGTATTTTAATAATCGTCATGCTTAATAAGATCAACTGAACCCTGACCTCATAAAATGGTCTGGGTTTGGCCAACCCAATAGACCATCTCAAAGGTGGCTTTTTAAAAGGCAATTTGACTTGGCAATTGTCCTTGAAAATATTTTTCTTCTCATCCAAGAAGGAAAACTTTTTCAAGGAAAAACAAACAAACAGGGAAGTCCAACGGCCTTCGAAAAAGGACAATCACGACCTGGATGAAAATATGAAACATAAACAAAGCAAAATCAGCAAGATCTAAATGCTTCCCCATCTGATTTAGTAAAGTAGGTTGCGTGAACAGAATTACTGTGTTGTGTGAACCCCCAAAAGGAATGAATTTAAGGTTCAGCAGGTCGTATGAACTTGGACAAATCAGGAAACTTGGTGAACGATGGCGCAGTTGACCATACCTTAGCATTGCTTCTGGTCCTACCTTCTGGTACTTGGGAGAATAGGGTGACCCCCTCTTCTTTGTGGCAGCCCCTCAAATATCATATCTCCCCTAGTCTTTCTTATCATTAATCTACAGGTACCCAGTTCCTGCAACCATTCTTTGTATGTTTTAACCTCCAGTCCCCTAATCATCTTGTCCTTACTATTTTTAAGGCCAGGATTTAAAGCCTCATGGCAGTGAAGTCAGGTTGCAGGGCTGGTGGGGAAATGAGGATGATGCCAAAGAACATCGCAGCCTTAAAAGATTAATTGAGTTGGAAGGGACCTTGTGGGTAATCTAGTCCACCCCACCCCCCAAACAGGAGACCCTACACCATTTCTGACAAATGGCAGCCCTATCTCTTTTTTGAAGCCTCCAGTGATGAAGCTCCCACAACTTCCTAATGCAACTTCTGTTCCATTGGTTCATTGGTTTCACTGTCAGGAAATTTCTCCTTATTTCTTGGTTGAATCTCTCCTGGATCGGTTTCCATCCACTATTCCTTGTCTGGCCTTTGGGTGCCTTGGAAAATAGCTTGACCCTTTCCTCTCTGTGGCAGCCCCTCAAATATTGGAACACTGCTATGTCTCCCCTGGTCTTTCCCTTCACTAGACTTTCCATGTCTTTCATAGTCTTTTGTGTGTCCAGAGCTTCCTTCATCAAAGGCAGCCATAGTTGTTCAACTCCCTGTTTCATTTGCTGTTGTCTGAAAAAATTACAGTCATTCCCAGTCATTCTACCAAATCCTTCACTATTAATGTCCTTGACTTGGGACAACAATGGGGATTGCAACAACCATGGCTAAGCACTTAATTATCATGCAAAACACAGAGTCCTTACGTGAATGAAACATCCCCCGCCCTTAACTCTAATGAACTCATTCCTTATTCAAGGCTTTCTGCCAGGAATCATTTAAGCACCCAGACTCCATTAATCCCAAAGAATTCACCTGTGTCATTGAAGATAAAGATCTTCATTTTATTTTATTTGAAAGGTTTTATGATGGAAATCCTTGAAGAGCATGATTCAATTGAGTTTTCATGGATGGGCATTTGGGATGAAACTGAATTGAGTCATGAGTTGTATACAATTGTGTATAATCATGGGACATACAAAAAGTAGAGATTGAGGGCCTCATGTAAGGTTGCTTAAATATGATCTGCTCCATATCAAGATATATTATCCGTTTACGGAGCTCTGGCTTCTCAGTCTGACCCCTAATCTCTCTGGCATCCAAGCTTTTATGTGATGCTGATATTTAAAATATCAACATCACACTATAAAAAAAAAGATGTTGAGACTCTAGAAAAAGTGCAGAGGAGAGCAACCAGGATGATTAGGGGACTGGAAATTAAAACGTATGAAGAATGGTTGCAGGAACTGGGCATGGCTAGTCTAGTGAAAGAAAGACCAGCGGAGACATGATAGCAGTGTTCCAATATTTGAGGGGCTGCCACAGAGAGGAGGGGGACAATCTGTTTTCCAAGGCACCCAAAGGCCAGACAAGGAACAATGGATGGAAACTGATCAAGGAGAGATTCAACCTGGAAATAAAATTTTTCTGACAGTGAGAGCAATCAAACAATGGAACAGAAGTTACCTTCAGAAGTTGTGGGAGCTTCATCCCTGGAAGCTTTCAAGAAGAAATTGGACTGCCATTTGTCATAGATGGTGTAGGGTCTCCTGCTTAGGTGGGGTGTGGGGTGTTGGACTAGATGACCTACAAAGTCCCTTCCAACTCTGTTTATCTGTAACTTAGTACATTTATTGGAGTTGTATAAGTGGGTCTCATATGCTTTCTCTCTAGATTGTACTGGTGAGTTTTTAATGTTCGTGCTAGGGAAATAGCTCAAAAAAAAGGACAGTCATAGCTGTGTACAATCCACCCTTCATATTATAGGGCCTATAGCCCCAATCTGGTTTTCCAATGCTGCAACAGAGGGCAGGACAAGAAACAACAGATGGAAACTAATCAAGGAGAGGAGCAACTTAGAATTAAGGAGACATTTCCTAACAGAATAATCAATCATTGGAACGGCTTGCCTCCAGAAATTGTGGGTGCTCCATCAGTAGAGGTTTTTTAAGAAGAGACTGGACAGCCATTTGTCTGAAAAGGTATAGGATTTCCTGCTTGAGCAGAGGGTTGGACTAGAAGACCTCCAAGGTCCCTTCTAAGTCTGTTCCTGGGAAAATAAAAGAAGAAACACATTCAGGTTCGACCATGTGCATTTAGCAATTTCAACTTCTGCATTCCTTGAATCGTGAAAAAAAAGAAAAGGAATATATCTGTGGCCCAGCAAAGGTGTCTCCCTCATTATTCCATAGAAATGCATATTTTAAAGCATTTGTGCAAATACCTGCTTTGCATTTATGTATATTTGCACACCCACACACTGCTTCCCTGTGGCTTTTTATGATGGAAATTCATGCTGTTGCATAACACAAACTATGTGTCAGTGTTCATGTAGAATTAAAAGAGTCCAAAGCAAAACGATCCTTAAAGTTCCAATTTAATAAATCAGACATCTTGGCATTATGCTATGAAATCCCAATTCTCGAAAGGCCGGACACTATGGAATTCAGCTACTTATGATTTCAGTCAGGTCATTAAGGATAATTTTACCTAAGTTTGCCACTGATAAACATTTAATTTTCCGCTGATATATGGGTAGAATCTGTCTAGGAATAGGTTAGAATTCCCATATATTTCAATCAGAGTCCCAGAAAATGTATGTGTTTGATATGCAAAGTTTCAAATCGGCTTGGAAAAGTTAACAATCTATATTCTTCTACTTTTCCCTTTAGCTGTTCTGCCACAAACCACAACAATTACCGGCTGAGGTATTGATACTTAAAAAAAACAATTACATTCCAATGTAAATACACTTCTGTATTTGGAAAACTCCATGGCAGTTTCTTTTTATGCAAAGAGTGTGTCTCTTCAAAATGTTCATAAAAAGAAAGGACAGGACAGTGTTTCCCCAGGCAAATAAAATAAAATAAATTCTAATGTTTCACATCCGGCTTAGATCAACCTTTCTGGCATCAGGGACCAGTGTTGTGTAAGACAATTCTTCCTCAGACCAGGATGGGGGGTGGGGGGGAAGGATTGGTTTTGAATACAATCTAGAGCAGTGATGGGTAACCATTTTGGCCCTGGGTGCCGAAACAGGAGCACGCACATGGGAATGCTGGAAACCGGAAGAGCAGCTCCCCGGCGCGCATGTGGATGCTGGGAAGCTGAGCGCGCGGTTTCTGGCGCATGCATGTGTGCCGGCCACCTGGTCTTCTGGTTTCTCATGTGCAAAAAACAGCTGGCTGGCACACATAGATGGCAGGTTTGGCTGCTGGAGTTCCAGATCTCTATGCATAAATTGGTCTTGCCATATAACAGCCAATTCCTCCACATTCTCTTTCACCAAGGCTAATATATCAGTAGGATTATACAGGCAGTCCTTTGAGCTTTTGGAACAATTCATTCAGCAACTGTTCGAAGTTACAAGTTGTAAGGAGAGATTGGCCAGCCATTTCTCTGAAATGGCATAGGGCAGGGATCCCCAAACTTGGAAACTTTAAGACTTGTGGTCTTCTGGGAGTTGAAGTCCACAAGTCTTAAAATTGCCAAGATTGAAATCCTCTGGTATGGGATTTCCTGCCTGAGCAGAGGGTTGGACTAGAAGGCCTCCAAAGGTCCCTTCCAACTCTGTTATTCTATATTCTATGAGCCCGTTGTCCAGCATCCAGATTTTGATTTTAGAAAAGATGTGGAGACTCTAGAAAGAGTGCCGAGAAGAGCAACCAAGATGATTAGGGGACAGGAGGCTAAAACATATGCAGGAAAGGTTGCAGGAATTGGGTATGTCTAGTTTAATGAAAAGAAGGACTAGGGGAGACATGATAGCAGTCTTCCAACATCTCAGGGGCTGCCCCAAAGAAGAGGGAGTCAAACTATTCTCCAAAGCACCTAAAGGCAGGACAAGAAGCAATGGGTGGAAACTAATCAAGGAGAGAAGCAACTTAGAACTTAGGAGAAATTTCCTGACAACAAGTGGAACAACTTTTCTCCGGAAGTTATGAATGCCCCAACACTGGAAGTCTTTAATTTCATTTCATTTCATTTATTTGGGATTTATAGGCCGCCCTTTTCCCTGAGGGGACTCAGGGCGGCTTACATTCATAGGGAAAGGGGGGGGGGGTGCAATATAAAGACATAAACAATCTGTGAATAAAATAAACAGTAAAAACACAACTTTCATTCAACACTCAACACTCGGGCGGGGTGAATTAGAAACTTATCCCCAGGCCTGACGGGGATAAGATGTTGGATAACCATTTGTCTGAAACAGTATAGGATTTCCTGCCTAGGCAGGGGGTTGGACTAGAAGACCTCCAAGGTCCCTTCCAGCTCTGCTATTGTATTGTATTGATTCTAAGCTGAGCAGGGTGATGCTGCCAGGGTCATATATGAAAAAACAGCCTTACGCCACTTTTTTTCCAGCCTCTTTTTCTCCAACGGTTCCGTTTAGTGAGCCGTCACTAAACGAACCGACCTGCTCACCTATTTGTGTGTGTGTGGGGAGGGGGGAGCACATCAACCTTCTTGTGGCCAGGTGAAAGGTTAAATGCTCGTGATTCATGAGAGCTGCTGAAGAATGGGGAATGAAGAATGCAGGGGGCTCCATGGAAGGAGTCTGAGTAATCTTTAAGGATGGGGGGTGTGGGGGGAGAGCCCGGCTCCTGTCTGACTGGAAAGGCCTTGGTGGCTCTGGGTTTCATTTCAGACTGTCAGGCCTCTATCTCTCCCCTCACTCACTCCCCACTCCTCCTGCCTTCACGCCAAATCCTGGGAAAATGTTTGCGGAGACAAATTTATAGAGGGGGGGGGAGAAGAGAGGCCAGGAGAAGAAGGGGTCTTGTAACCTCCTGAAGGGGTGCTGAGGATGCTAGGCCCAAAACAGGGGGTGCAGGGGTGCGGTGCACCCCCCCCTCCTCACGCGGCCCTTTTTTGGTCCCAGGAGTATGCACTGCAGGCAGGCCTGCTAGGCCCAAAACATAGTGTGTGTTTGTGTGTGTGTGTGTGTGTGTGTGTGTGTGTGTGTGTGAGAAGCATGCGCAGGGGGGCCGTGGGTCGCGCGAGGGGTGGGGAGGGGAGTTGTGCGCACATTGCATTTGGCACGCGGCAACAAAAAGATTATAGGGCCTCTCACAACAGTCACTCGGGCCCTTGTGACCTCTAGGCTGGAATACTGCAACGTGCTCTACATGGGGCTGCCCTTGAAGAGCATCCGGCGACTTCAGCTAGTCCAGAATGCGGCCGCGCGAGTGATCGTGGGTGCACCTCGGTTCGCCCACATAACACCTATCCTCCGTGAGCTGCGCTGGCTACCTGTCGATCTCCGGGTGCGCTTCAAGGTGCTACTTAGTACCCATAAAGCCCTTCATGGTAGTGGATCTGCGTACTTGAGAGTCCGCCTCCTGCCAATTACCTCCTTGCGACCTATTAGATCGCATAGATTAGGCCTCCTCCGAGTGCCATCCGCCAGTCAGTGTCGACTGGCAACCACACGGAGGAGAGCCTTTTCAGTAGTAGCTCCGACCCTTTGGAACGATCTCCCCGTGGAGATTCGTACCCTCACCACCGTCCAGACCTTCCGCACAGCCCTCAAGACCTGGCTATCCCGTCAGGCCTGGGGATAAAGAGTGTAATCTGTCCCCACCCGAATGATGAATGAATGTTGTGTACTATTTTTACTTATGTATTGTTTTATGTTTACTGTTTTGTACCCCCCTCCCTATATTTTGTAAGCCGCCCTGAGTCCCCTCAGGGAAAAGGGCGGCCTATAAATAATAATAAAACTAAACTAAAACTAAACTAAACTATAGCCCCAATCTGGTCTTCCAAGGCTGCACCAGAGGGAAGGAGAAGAAACAATGGATGGAAACTAATCAAGGAGAGAAGCAACTTAGAATTAAGGAGAAACAGTGAGGACAATGAACCAGCGGAAGGACTTGTTTTCAGACACGTGGGTGGGTCATAACTGGAGGTTTTTAAGAAGAGCCTGGACAGCCACTTGGCTGTAATAGTATAGGGTTTCCTGCTAAAAAATATACTTTTTTTATTTTCCATTTTCATAACATATAATCACATGTATACTATTACATAGCCAATATCCTATTGTATTAAGTAGTAATTACATCAGTTCCTCTTGCCATCAAGGCCCGGAAAGATAAAAACCCATTATTAGCTCTTCTGCTCTCCATACACCTCTTTCTTTTGCCTCTCTCCTACCTCCTTTCTTCCCTCCATCATCCTTTTCTACTCTACTTCCCCTTCCTTTCTCCTTCTCCTCTCTCTTCATTCCACTCCTCCTTATCCTCCTCATCTTCCCCCCCCTTTACCCTCTCTCCTATCCCTCTCTTCCTATCTTTCTTCTCTCCTCTGTTTCCCACTCTTCCTCTCATTCACTTGGTGTATTTCAGCTTCTGAGCAAACTCCATTCTATGTTGATGGTATTTGTGCTTCCATAATCAATA
This sequence comes from Thamnophis sirtalis, assembly GCF_051295495.1. Classification (NCBI taxonomy): domain Eukaryota; kingdom Metazoa; phylum Chordata; class Lepidosauria; order Squamata; family Natricidae; genus Thamnophis; species Thamnophis sirtalis. Next base: position 88,466,012 of record NW_028261387.1, read on the forward strand.
TACTTAACGTATCTTAGTTTTAAAGAAAAAATAAGAGAAGACAGTATACATGTGCAATCATATTACTTTAAAATCTAACACCCCTCGTCAAGCCTAATATACATCCCTCCCTCCCTCCCCCCCTCCCCGCCTCCCCCCCCCCAGCCTTCCCTTCCCCTGACTTCCCAGAACCCATACAGGGAAGTTTTTAAGAAGACCCTGGACAGCCACTTGGCTGTAATAGTATAGGGTTTCCTGCTTGAGGAAAGTGTTGGACTAGAAAACCTCCAAGGTCCCTTCCAGCCCTTATTATTAAAACAATTATTATTGTTTTTCTGTGTTCTGTGTTCTACTATTAACCAGCGGAAGACCTTGCCTTCAGATGTTGTGGGTTCATCATCACTGGAGGTTTTTAAGAAGAGACTGGACAGACATTTGAAATTACATACACTTACAGAACAGAATAAAACAGAACAGAAACGAACCACAGAGCTGGAAGGGATCTTGTAGGTCATCTAGTCCAACCCCCTGCTCAAGCAGGAGACTGTATAACTACTGATTGTACTGTTATAGAGACTAAATTGATTTTGAACCTAACAACGGCAGCAAGACTGTTGGTGGTGCAATACTGGCAGAAGGAAGATTTGCCTACTATTCAAGAATGGACACTAAAAGTAACAAACTTAGCAGAGATGGCTAAAGTGTCAGCATAAGGACCACTCAGACGAGAAATATAAACTGGAGTGGAGAAGATGGATTGATTATATTCAAAATAAATATGGGACTAAGAAACTCCAGATAGCCTATGATTGAAGAAGCAAGGAATGACATAATTTGTTTAGGGTTAGCCTAACAAAAGGGGAGTTAAAATACAAGTGAGGATGATGCTAAAGTTTTTTTTTTTAGTTTACTTTAGAATATAATTGTTAAAGATTTATACCCTGTATTTGCTTTGGGAAGTCGGGGGGGGGGAGGCTGGGGGGAGGGGAAGATGGGTTCGGATGGGGAGGGTGGGGGAGGGGAGGTAAATATTTGTAAAAGCTTTTTAATTATTATTGTTTTTCTGTGTTCTGTGTTCTACTATTAACCAGCGGAAGAGCTTGCCTTCAGATGTTGTGGGTCCATCATCATTGGAGGTTTTTAAGAAGAGATTGGACAGCCACTGCAGGGTGGTGCAGTGGTTAAATGCAGCACTGCAGGCTACTTCAGCTGACTGCAGTTCTGCAGTTCGGCTGTTCAAATCTCACCGGCTCAGGGTTGACTCAGCCTTCCATCCTTCCGAGGTGGGTAAAATGAGGACCTGGATTGTTGGGGGCAATATGCTGACTCTGTAAACCGCTTAGAGAGGGCTGAAAGCCCTATGAAGCGGTATATAAGTCTAACTGCTATTGCTATTGCTAAATAGTATAGGGCTGTGATGGTGAACCTATGGTACACGTGCCACAGATGGCACACGGAGGACTCCGGGCGGCTTACAGAAATGAAAAAAGATTAAAAAGAATTATTAAAAACAATTGGGCACAACAAGGTTAAAAAGGGAAATATAACAAATACCCAATCAGGAGGGGGCTGGACCTCAATCAAGGGGTCAACAGGCCCAAGCCTGTCAGAAAAGCCAGGTTTTAATGGCTTTGCGAAAGGCCATGAGAATGGGTACGGCCCGGATCTCAGGGGGCAGCTCATTCCACAGGGCCAGAGCGGCAACAGAGAAGGCCCTACTCCTAGGCGTCGCCAGTCGTCATTGTCCCGCTGACGGCACCCGGAGAAGGCCCATCCTGTGCGATCTTATTGGTCTGAGGGAGGTATGTGACAGAAGACAGTCTCTATTATTCTCTGTGTTTTTTCTATGATCACATCACTCAGCCATGAGATGATCCTCAGTCATCCAGGTCATGGTTGCCTCAAAAGTGCTTTTTCAAAAGCAACTGGACTTTTTTTTTTCCACGAGGAAGATGTTTTGCTTATAATCCAAGAAGCTTCTTCAGTTCTAAATCTTCCTGGGGGAACATCAAAGTCCGGTTGCCTTTTCTATGATCACATGTGTCCATCCCATCGAGCCAAAACCAAGTCTGGAATGGCATAGGACCGCGATGGCGAATCTATGGCATGCGTCCCACGGGTGGCACGCAGAGCCCTCTCCGCGGGCATGCCAGCCATCCCCAAAACCTAGCTCTCCCCCTCGTGCACCTCCCGCCGGCTGGCTAGTCTTTGGTTTTCTGCCGTGCATGTGCAGGGGGCTGGGCACATGCGTGGGGGGCACTCGCATTGCATTTTGGAGCCTCACACGGTGCCTCCGTGCCCCCTTTGGGCTTCCAGGTTGGTGTAGGAGGCCTTCCAGGCCCAAAATGGCCTGGAATGCTGCCTGCACCAATCTGGAAGCAAAAAAATGGGCAAGGGGGGTGCATGTGTGGGGGAGCGCAAGGTCACACATGCATGGGGGGAATGCACGGGGGCGGTCGCATCCACATTGCATTATGGCTACGGGCACACGGGCACGCTTTCGGCACCCGACGAAAAAAAGGTTAGCCATCACTGGTATAGGATCTTCTACCATGGCTGGGGGTTGGACTAGAAGACCTCCAAAGTCCTTTCCAACCTCTTATTCTATGTTCTAGTGAGGACAATTTACCAGTGGAACAATTAACAACAAGGACAATTTACCAGTGGAACAGACGTTGCCTTCAGAAGTTGTGGGTGCTTCATCACTGGGGTTTTTTAACAAGAGACTGGACAGTCACTTGTCTGAAATGGTACAGGGTCTCCTGCTTGAGTAGTGGATTGGACTAGAAGATCTCCAAGGTCCCTTTCAGGCTCTGTTCTGTTCTAAGTTATATACTATGTTCTAGAACAGGAGCCCTGCGCATCATGGTGGGGAAATCAGCTATGAAGCATGGTGCCAAATCTACCCTTGGGGTCATAGGGTTGGAAGGGACCTTGGAGGTCCTCTAGCCTAACCCCCTACCCAAGGCAGGAGACCCTGTAGCATAGTTCCTGGCCAAATGGGTTGTCCAATCTTTTCTTGAAAACCTCCAGCCATGGAGCACTCACCACTCCAGGAGGCAAGATGTTCCATTGATTAATCCTTCTCACTGCTAGGAAATTCCTCTTTATTTCTAAGTTGAATCTCCCTCTAAGGAGCTTCCACCCATTGTTTCTTGCCCTGCCCTCAGATGCCATGGACAAGATTATTAGTGACAGGGGGAAAAGAACAGAAGGTCTCTTATAACAGAAGGTTTATTATTGTGCATATAGGTCAAAAACATAAAAGATGGGAACTGGAACCAAGCAATAAAAAGCTCTTGCCTCCAAGCCTCTCTGCAAGGAAGATGAACATCAGAATAACACAGTTGGAAGGGACCTTGGAGGTCTTCTAGTCCAACCCCCTGCTAAAAGCAGGAGACCCCGCCCCATTTCAGACAAATGGTTGTCCAATCTCTTCTTCAAAATGTTCAGCTTTTGAGCGCCCACAACTTTTAAGGCAAGCCATTCCGCTGATTGATTGTTCTCATCAACGGGAAATTCCTCCTTATTTCTATGTTGGTTCTCTCCTTGATTGACAAAGTAAAGCTTTCCGCCATCTTCACTAATTGGGCTTTGCTGTAGATAGAAGCCGCTCAGGTGAAAACTACAAAGTCTTCACTTAATATGTTCATTATTGCTCCCATTTCCCCTGAGGCCAGATGCAAAACATTTTCAAGACAGCTTTATTGAGTTACTATTCTAAATGTGAGGTGTCATGCCAATATTTACCTGTTTCTGTTCAGTTGGTGGTGTTTATTGGATTTATTTATTTCCCACTTTTTGCTATTTTGATTAATAAAGACAAAGTGATCAACATATATTCCTTCCTCCACTATTTCCCCCACAGCAATAATCCTATGAGATAGATTGGGCTGAGAGAAAGGGACTGGCCCAAAGTCAGCCAGCTGGCTTTCATGCTTAAGGTGTGACTAATACTCACAGTTTCATGGTGATTAGATTAAAGACACATAGTCGGCTTTCATGCTTCAGTTGGGGCTAGAACTCACAGTCTCCTAGTGATTGCAACCAAAGCCACCCAACGATTTTTGAAGGCAAGCCAGTCCACTGATTAATTGTTCTAACTGTTGGAAGGGACCTTAGAGGTCTTCTAGTTCAACCCCTGCTCAGGCAGGAAACCCTACAACACTTCAGACAAATGTTTATCCAATCTCTTCTTAAAAACTTCCAGTTGTTCGACTGGTTAATTGTTCTAACTGTCAGGAAATTTCTTCTTAATTCTAGGTTCTAGGCTTTTCTTGATCAGTTTCCATCCATTGTTTCTTGTTTTGCCTTCCTGGCCAGTGGGTGCTGTTGCCTGGACAAATTTGGAGAGTGTATTTGTGCTGCTGTGAGCTCTGGTCCATTTTAATCTTAGCTGATCAGTGATGAGCTCACAAGGTGTAGTGGTGAAGATATGAGGTTGCAAGTATGGAGATCCAGCTGAACTCCAGGTCCTTCATTTCAACCCAATTGACTTCACGGAATGGCTGTTCTGAGGAGTGGTTGAGCAGAAATGGAAAGAACATGGAGCCTCTCTGAGAGTTTCCTGCATTTGCAGTTGTTGTTAGTTGCAAAGTCGTGTCCGACCCATTGCGACCCCATGGACAATGTTCTTCCAGGCCTTCCTGCCCTCTACCATCCTTTGGAGTACATTTAAGCTCATGCCACTGCTTTGGTGACTCCATCCAGCCACCTCATTCTCTGTGTCCTTCTCAGAAGGAGGAGGGGAGAGAAGGCTTAAGCAGTCTCATTGATTTTAAAAAGGACGGAATTCCTTGAGGGGCTCCCATGCCAAGGGATCTCTCATGTTCCCTCTGGAAAAATCTTTTTGAAATGAAGAGAAGTCCATTAGAGATGAAAGGGAAAAGCTTAAAGGCAAAATCAACAATCCAAGTAAAGCAGGGGAACAATATGGGCAGCTATATTTACTAGAGAGCAACCATATTTTACTTACTTATTTATTTATTTATTTTGTCAACAAATACAAGGCAACAAGTATGAAAAACACATGAAAAAGGGCACAAATAAAAGTACATATAAATGGGACAGGAGTGGTTGAGCAGAAATGGAAGGAACATGGAGCCTCTCTGAGGGATTCCTGCATTTTCAGTAGCTGTTAGTTGCGAAGTCATGTCCAACCCATCATGACCCCATGGACAACATTCCTCCAGGCCTTTCTGTCCTCTACCATCCTCTAGAGTCCATTTAAGCTCACTGCTTTGGTGCCTCCATCCAGTATCTCATTCTCTGCTGTCCCTTTCTTCTTTTGCCCTCAATCTTTCCCAGCATGAGGCTCTTCTCCAGTGAGTCCTTCCTTCTCAATAGGTGGCCAAAGTATTTGAGTGTCCTCTTCAGGATCTGGCCTTCTAAAGAGGAGTTAGGATTGATCTCCTCTAGGACTGACCGGTTGGATTGCCTTGCAGTCCAAGGGACTCACAGGAGTCTTCTCCAGCACCATAATTCAAAGGCCTCAGTTCTTTGGCGCTCAGCCTTCCTTATGGTCCTACTTTCATAGCCATCCATTGCAAGTGGGAAAACCACAGCCTTGACTATACACACTTTTGTTGGCAGGGTGAGGTCTCTGCTTTTTAGTCTGCTGCCTAGATTTGCCATCGCTTTCCTCCCCAGGAGGAAGCGTCTTTTGATTTCTGGGCTGCAGTCCCCATCTGCGCTGATCTTGGAGCATTTGCAGTTACCCTCACCCTAAATGAGAATGAGACCGTTAGATACCCCTTCAAAGAGTAATTTGAATACTTTTTCAGTAGATGGAAAGAAATGTGATTTTTTTTCCCCATTTTTTTTTTACCACCCCACCAAATGAATTAACTCTTGGTGATTTATAACAGCAAAAAGAAAAAGAAAAAAGAACAGCAAGAAAAATATTTTAAAAAAATAAATAAATAATTAAAATGATAAGTACTATGCCATTAATTAAAATGTTATCTTCCTTTGGTTTAGAAAAGAGGCTGCTTCTCTAAAGCATATTCATGAAGCTAGTAAGCATTAGTATTCATAATAGATGCACATAATCCTGGCGTGGCCTGAGGTGGAGGTGTATAGAAATGTATAGAGATGTATAGAGATATATGTAATGAGGGCCATCAATGTTCCTGATCTAAACACCTGATCTAAACTAACAAATCACTTCCAGTGGCTTCATTTAAATGTTAAAATGTATGCATTGACATTCAATGGTCCTAATAGAAGAAAATCCAAAAGGTGCTTTTTCAAAAGGCAACTGGACTTTGTTGTTGTTGTTTTTTTCCTTTGAAGACAATTCGCTTCTCATCCAAGAAGCTTCTTCAGCTCAAGAAACTCCTTGGATGAGAAGCAGAACATCTTCAAAGAAGAAAAAACACAAACACACACCAGCAAGTCCAGTTGCCTCTTGAAGAAAAAGCACCTTTGGGACAACCATGATCTGGATGACTTGAGAATCTCCATAGACAGTGGAAAAGAATATTTATATCTCAGGGATAAACTGTAGGGCACTTGATGTTCCCTTTGCTTGGTTGTTTTCCTGAAGATGCCTCATTACCCACTAAGTATCTTCATCAGTGATGTACCTAGTTTGGTAAGGGTATGTCTGTAAGAAAACAACCAAGCTCAGAGAGCACCAAGGTCCTCAATTCCTTGGGACACCATATCAGGTGGCTATGGACCTGAACACTAAGGAGTGGTGTCCAAGGTAGTCAAAAAAGTCAGATAGTGGTTGCAGCCACTTGGTAACATCACTTGGTAACAGTGATGGAAATGCATTTCCAGCAAGACTAAATGCCTATGGAGATTCACTAAGTGTCTATGGAGATCCACGGTTGTCCCAAAGGTGTTTTTCAACAGACAACTCGACTTTCTTGTGGGGTGGGGGAGGGTTCTTCATTAAAAACGTTTTGCTTCTCATTCAAGAAGCAACTGAAGAAGCCTTCAAAAACATCTTTGTTCTGGAGGCAAGTTCTTCTACTAATTAGTTGTTCTAACTGTCAGGGAATTTCTTCTAAGTTGCTTCTCTCCTTGACTAGTTTCCACTCATTGCTTCTTGTCCTGCTTTCAGGTGCTTTGGAGAATAGCTTGACTCCCTCTTCTTTGTGGCAGCCCCTGAGATATTGGAAGACTGCTATCATGTCTCCCCTAGTCCTTCTTTTCATTAAGTAGACATTCAATTCCAGCAACCGTTCTTCATATGTTTTAGCCTCCAGTCTCCTAATCATCTTTGTTGCTCTTCTCTGCACTCTTTTTAGAGTCTCAACATCTTTTTTTACATCATGGCAATTCTCCTCCTCCTTATTTTCCCTCTTCTTTTCCTCCTCCCTCCTCCTCCCTCTCTCTGTTCTAGCACTGATGATATTATCTAATTCAGTGTTTCTCAACCTTGGCAACTTGAAGATGTCTGGCTGGCTGGGGAATTCTGGGAGTTGAAGTCCAGACATCTTCAAGTTGCTAAGGTTGAAAAACACTGATCTAATTGAATCATGAAACACCTGCAAGAAAGCAATCAGGTTCAGAGAGCACCAAGGACCCCAATCCTTCTCCTCCTCTTTGCTCTTCATCTCCATCTCCCTTCTTCCTCCTCCTCCTCCTCCTCCTCCTCCTCCTCCTTTTCCCTCTCTGTTTCCCTCTTCCTTCCTTCTCCTCTTCCTTTATTTCTCCTCCTCCTCAAATCCCACTCACTTCTAGCACTCATGGTGTTACCTAATTAGGAGATGAAACTTCTGTAGGAAAACAAACAAGCTCAGAGAGAGCACCAAGGGCCCCTCAATCTGAATCTTTTGGGATGTTTTGCATCTGAATAGCCAACACCTTCCATTCAACCTTCCAGAAAAGGAAACGAGCACAATGTGAAATCCAACAAAATGAGGATGCAGAAGCCTTTCTAAAGACCATGTGTCACCATTTCTTTCCAGACTGGTGGTCAAAATGTTGACAAACGTACTGATCCTGTTGATAGTGCCAGGCAGCCCCACTCCAAACTCATCCTGCCCATCACCCTACCCCTTGCTTGCAATCCACAAGATGAAATGAATTCCAGATAATATCTCAAGACGTTTTCCCTGTTATCTTCCTTTAAACATTCTGCTTCTTAAATCAAGACTCATTGAATTTGAGAGATTTTATTGGTGTGGAACTACTGCAAAGTCTTACAGCAACCTGCCATTTTGCACCTCCTAAAAGGTAGCAGCTCATCTTAAACCAAGTTGCTGGGTCTGCCAACACATTAACACAAGCTGGGTAATTTATGGTCAATGTATTATGGAAGCCCAACATTGTCTATGGACCAGATCTTCATCTCAAGAAAATGGTTTGTTTGGTGACTTCCATTCCAGGAGAAGGGGATTCTAAGGAGAAGAAACAGTTAGGTTTCATTAACTTGAATTTAGACTATTGTATAAACCCAGGGAATTTTTTTCAAAAGGGTTTTAGGAGGAAATACAATTACAGAATAACAGAATAATAGGCTTGGAAGGAATTTTGGAGGTCTTCTTCTCCGATACACTGCTCAGACAAGAAGCCTTATATAATTTCAGACAAATGGTTGTCCAATCTCTTCTTTAAAATTTTCAGTTTTGGAGCATTCACAACTTCTGGTGGCAAGTTGTTCCACTGACTGATCAATTGTCCTCAGGGTCAGGAAATTCCTCCTTAGTTCTAGGTTGCTTCTCTCCTTGATTAGTTTCTATCCATTGCTTCTGGTTCTGCCTTCAGGGGCTTTGGGGAATAAGTTGACTCCCTCTTTATGGCAGCCCACTGCTGTCATGTTACCCCTAATCCTTCTTTTCATTAAACAAGACCTGTGTAAAAGCCACAAACCCAAGTTTTGTTTGGTCTCACCGAAAACCTTTCTGTTTAGAGCTGAAAGGACAGACAAAGCCAAAAGGAGAGAGAGTTTTATCTGCTTCTGCTCTGTTTGAATCTCATCCTGGCTTTTTTGAAGACTCAGAAAATGCCAAAAGTTGCAAGGTTTGTTTGATCCCCCCCATCTCTTTTTTCTCACATCTTGATGCAAGACTTTTTTTTTCCTTTTCCCTGGTGTTTTAAGCCCTGAAGTCAATGTCCCAGTAGACAAACCCATGCCAGGAATCCCCAACAGTCAAACAACTCTTGATGTTATCTGTTAATTGATCAGTTTTACTGCTTTGCATGAAAAGGATCATTTCAAGGAATAGAGAAGTTATTTCAGACAAGGCCCCTCACAGCATGTGGGCCCTGGAATAATTCCTCCTATGGGAATAATTCCTCCCTCAGGAAGTTCCCAGATCCAGGCATTTTATTTTATTTTATCTTTTATTTTTATTTTACTTTACTATATTTTTATTTTATTATTTTTCAATATTTAATATTTTGTTTTATTTTTTATTTTACTTTTTATTATTTTATTTTACTATATTATATTTTACTTTATTTTTATTTTATTATATTATAGTTTACTTTATTTTTTATTTTTTAACATTTAATATTTTATTTTATTTTACTTTTTTATTATTTTATTTTTATTTCATTGTTTTTTATTTCATTCTTTTTATTTTATTTTGACTTTATTTTATTTTGTATTTTATTATTTTATTTTATCTTTTATATTTAATTTTACATTTTATTTTATATTTTATTTTGTATTTTACATTTATTTTTATTTTTATTTTATTATTTTTTATTTTGTTTTACTTTGCATTTTATTTTATTATGTTACATTTTATTTTATTATTTTATTTGCATTATCAGCTCAATGAATTGACTGCGTTGTATGGAACTGCATTTTATTCAAGAAATCTATATGCTACTCTCCCGTGAAAACTGCAGGGTGTGTGAAGATCATATCGGCTGGTTTAAAGAGAAGCAACTTTGTGCTCTTGTGACTCAAGCTATTTTTTTTTGTACCTCCATCATGACTTGAAGCCTTCTCCCTTTGAAGGCTGCCTTCAATCACATTGTGGTGGCCACCATCACTCCTCCTCCTGTGGAGAATGGAAGGTTTTCTTTTCTCATCATTCTTTCCCATCAAAACCCTCTCCTTTCTTTCTCCTGCTTCCTCTTTTTTCTTACTGCCTCCCCCCCCCCCCAGTCAATTAAGCTTAAAATAATTCAATCAGTTGGTGCCATTTACAACTTTGAAATACCTAATTGTTCTGGAGGAGGTTTATTTTTCCAAGGGAAGAGCCTGGTGTGTAAGGAGAAGTTTGTGTTAATCCTTGAAGTAGTATGGAGCATATTTGAGGAGGGCAAGACTGGTTGGCTGATGTTATCAACAGAACTGTTCCATGCTGCAGCATTCCCCCACCTCCACCCCCTCCAGAATATATTTGTCTTTACCAGGTCTGGGAAGTAGGCAGGAGTCCATTGGAGTTGAGCAACTAAGAAGGAAGGAAGGAAGGAAGGAAGAGGCAGGCAGGAGTAGGAGTAGATGGGAGGAAGAAAGGAAAGAACGAAAGAAGAAAGGAAGGGAAAAAAAAGAAAAGAAAAAGGCCTGTAGCAATTCCAGTATACTTTTTATTGCAGTCAGTAAAGGCAGTCCTCGACTTATGTCCACAATTGAGCCCAGAATTTACGTTGCTAAGTGATAAATTTGTTACGTGACTTTTGCCCCATTGCTATCTGTTAAGTGAATCACTGCGGTTGTTAAATTAGTCACCTGGTTGTTAAGTGAATCTGGCTTCCCCACTGACTTTGCTTGTCAGAAGGCCGCAACAGGGGATCACATAACCCCGGGGCACTGCAACCGTCATAAATATGAGTCAGTTGCCAAGCATCTGAATTTGCAATGGTCGTCTGAGTAGGAAAAATGGCCATCGCTTTTTTTCAGTGCTATTGTAACTTCGAACAGTCACTAAACAAACTGTTGTAAATTGAGACTACCTGTAATGGATTTTTTAAACCTTGTCCCTCCCCACCTCATCTTTGGTGTACAAGTCTGGGGCACAGCACACCAGAACAACTAGACACAAGGGATCGCATTTTTCCCGAATGCCATCTCTCTGCTTAACAACTAATCCCCACAACACTGTCAAATTATCCACAACACTGTCAAATTATCTACTAAGACTGTATTACTATTATTCGTCTCTTTCTTCCTAGTACCTATCTCTTCCCACTTATGACTTTCCACTTATGACTATAATCATATTGCTTGTATCTTTAAAATTTATATTGCTTTATTTGTTTCCTAGTATAATTTGATTGCTTATTAGTAACCTATGTCTATCACTACATTTTGTATCTTATGAATCTTGATGAATGTATTCTATTTTATTTTTCTCTATGTACACTGAGAGCGTTTGCACCAAAGACAAATTCCTTTGAATGTTCAGGCATGGATTTATTTATTTTTTGTTTCTCTTAGGGATTTTGGGTTTGAAAACCCATGGTAGGTTTAGGATAGGGTGCTGGTATGTCTAATGTCATACTTCACTGGGCTTATTTTTCATTCTTCCCTTCCTATTTCCATCCCCATTCCCTCCTCTTCCCCTTCCCTTCCCCCTTCCCTTCGTTTCTCTTTTCCCTTTGCTTCCCTTCCCTTTTCATTTCATTTCCCTTCCCTTTGCTTCCCTTCCCTCCCCCCATCCCTCTTCTTCCTCCCCTCCCCTCTTCCCCTCCCCTTTCCCTTTTCACTTTGCTTCCCTTCCCCCTTCCCTTTTCTTTCCCTTCCCTTCCCCTCTCCTCCCCTTCCCCTCCCCCTTCCCTTTTCACTTCCCTTCCCCTTTCCCTTTCCTCCCCCTTTCCTTCCCCTCTCCTTCCTCCTTCCCTCTTCTTCCTCCCTCTTACTCCTTCCCTCTTCCTCCTTCTCTTCCCCTCCCTTTGCTTCCCTTCCCTCTTCCCTTTTCTTCCCCCTCCCTTCTTCCCCCCTTCCCCCTTCCCTTTTCACTTTACTTCCCCCTCCCTCCCCCCTTCCCTTTTCTTCCCCTCCCTTCCCCTTCCCTTTGCTTCCCCTTTGATTCCCTTCCCTTCCCCCTTCCCTCCCCCCCTTCCCTTTTCCCTTCCCTTCCCCTTTTTCTTCACTTCGCTTTGCTTCGCTCCCCTTCCCCTTCCCTTCCCTTCCATGCTGGATTCCAGACCCAAATTATGGTTATGGCTTCAGAACAGCCTCCCTCCCAAAAAGATGCCACAAGAACAGCACCTTCAGGATTAAATTTTAACTTCCCTTGGAATCTCTGGTCAAAATCTTGTTATTTTACAACAGCACCTGCACCGTAAATCATTGCAACATTCTCCCCTCTCAAATCCAACAAGAGACTTGTCAACATCTGTCTTGGTAGGCAAATTCTGCTTGGTCAACAAGTCCAGGAACACTGCCGGCCGGGTCAAGGTGACCTTAACTTCAACTCAGGAAGGCAGCCGGCATGTCAGTGGACGGCTCCGGCGGCATCTGACCTTAAATTGCCCGGGTCTCCAAAGTGAGCAAGGCTGGCCAGGCATTCAGGAAGCTCTTAGCCAAACATGGATCCAGACTAACCTGCCTCAGCCCTTTACCTGTCCAGAGGCCAAGGGGGCAAGCAAGCGGTCAGGAACAGCTCCCCCCAAATGACAGCGGAGAGTTTCATCCGAGAGGGCCTCTCCCAGCCTGCCCAAACACTCCCCAGAGACTTCTTCTTTCTGCCGTGTCCCCATTGCCTTCTTCCATCCATGAGCGGGACAGACTGACGGAGTCACCCTTAGCCGTACCTGAAATAGTATTGAAACAGAAGAAGAGAGTTACAACTAAAAAGAAAAAAAGTGTTAGGGTTTTTTAAAAAAAGAGGAAAAAAGATTCAAATAAATTGAACATGTAAGAGTAGGAAAGAGGGGAGGAATGGGAAGAAGAGGGGAAGGGTAAAGGGGAGGAAGGGGAAGGAGAGAAGGGAAAGGAGAGAAGGAAGGAAGGAGAGAAGAAAGAGAAGAAAGGGGGGTAGAAAGGAGGGAGGGAAGGTGGGAGGGAAAGAAGGAGGGAAGGAAGGAGAGAAGAAAGGAGGGAAGGAAGGAGGGAAGGAAGGAGAGAATGAGAGAAAAAAGGAGGGAAGGAAGGAGGGAATGTAGGAGAGAAGGAAGGGGGGAAGGAAGGAGGAAAGGAAGGGGGAAAGGAAGGAGAGAAGGAGAAAAGAAAGGAGGGAAGGAAGGAGGGAAGGAAGGAGGGAAGGAGAGAAGGAGGGAAGGGGAAGGAGGGAGGGAAGGAAGGAGGGAAGGAAGGGGAGTAGGAGAGAAGAAACGAGGGAAGGAAAGAGGGAGGGAGGGAAGAAGAAGTAGGACCGTTGTAAGATAAGATGGATCTATGGGATGTTAAAAAAGCAATCTTCAAGTATATTGTCAACTGTAGGGAAAAATTGTTATAAATACATATTATTAATAACAGTTATGAGATCATATAATTGTGAATGTATATATGAAATTGATAAAATAAAATATTATTTAAAAAAATTGAACATTTCACATGTAGGATGCATTTTGGCTGCGTGCTGGGAAAAAAGCAGTAAATTATTCTCTATCTATTTCTGTCTGTCTGTCTGACTGTCTGCCTGCCTGCCCGCCCGCCCGCCCGCCCGCCCGCCCGCCCTACTCGTAGATTTTCATGGGTACAGGTATGCAGGTCTTGGCGTATTCGGGTCTTTTCCCATGTAAGATTGAGAGTACCTTGGCGACATTTCAAGGAGGTCCCACTCGCCATCTTCAGGCTGGTGCCTTCGGTTTCGTGCTTGTGCGAGCAAAGCGTGATCAGAGCTGCCGTCTTTCTATAAATATTGGGGTTTGTGTGTGAAGTGATGGCTTTGTTGCTGTAAGCGGGTTGGTTGGCTGTGTTGTTACATCTTGATTAGTTGATGGAGTTGATGTATGCAGATTAGTCCGCTGTTTTGTAACATCCTGTGTGGCTGAGGTACTAGCTGTGTGCCCATTAGTCTTTTGTGTTGTAACAACCTGGGTATTGGGCTGCGTGATGACATCCTGAGCTCTAGTGTAGTGATATCTTGAGTCCTGTGCTGCAACATCCTGGGAAGTTGGCTGCATTGTAACATCCTGAGCCTTTGCATTGTAACCCCCTGAGTTACACATGGCCAGACCGCCAACCCAGAGCCAAATCAAAGCCCGGGATGTTACATCACAGCCATCTGCTCAGGGCATTACATCACAGAACCCAGGTGGTTTGGGTGTCAGTATGAGGCCCAAGGACTCAAAAGTCCTGCGTTGTTGTAACATTTTTTAAAAATAATCTTTATTGGTTATACATTTTTTTAAATAAGACATACATTATTGTGACATTTGCGAAGGCAAATTTGGTCTGGTTGTTGATGCATTAAAGTTTTCTAAATATAAGAGATTCATTGCTAAAACCACCAAGATAGAAACCAGAGGGCCATGAGTTCTAGTCCTGCAGGAAGCCAACTGAATGACTTTGGGCCCATCATGTTCTATCAGTCCTAGGGAGCAAAAGGTGAGGGTAAACCACTTCCAACATTCTTGCCAAGAAAACTGCAGGAGTCAATTCAGGCAGTTAAAAACAGCCAACTTGGAGAGGAGAGGAGAAGAAGTATAGGAGAGGAGTGGGGGCAGGGAGTGGAGAAGGAAAGGAAAGGGGGAAAGAAAGGAAGGGAGGAAGGAAAGGAGCGTGAAAGGGAAGGGGAAAGGAAAGGAAGAAAGAAAGGTAGAAATGAAAAGGAAAAGGAAGGAAGGAAGGAAAGGGAGAAGGAAAGGAAAGGGAAAAGAAAAGGAAAGAAGGATGGATGAAAGGAAGGACAGAAGGAAGAAAGGTAGAAATGAAAAAGAAAGAAGGAAGGAAAAGGAAGGAAGGAAAGGGAGAAGGAAAGGAAAGGAAGAAAGAAAAGAGAAAGAAGAAAAAGGAAGGAAGGAAAGGGAGAAGGAAAGGGAGAAATGAAAAGGAAAGAAGGAAAAGAAGGAAGGAAGGAAGGAAAGGAAAGGAAGGAAGGAAGGAAAGGGAGAAGGAAAGGAAAGGGAAAAGAAAAGGAAAGAAGGATGGATGAAAGGAAGGACAGAAGGAAGAAAGGTAGAAATGAAAAAGAAAGGAAGGAAAAGGAAGGAAGGAAAGGGAGAAGGAAAGGAAAGGAAGAAGGAAAAGGAAGGAAAAGGGAAGGGGAAGGAAAGGGGAAAGGAAAGGAAGAAAGAAAGGTTGAAATGAAAAGGAAGGAAGGAAGGAAGGAAGGAAAGGAAAGGAAAGGAAAGGAAAGGAAAGGAAGGATGGAAGGCCATGCTGATGAGGAGCATGTCCATAGGATGTAAGGGCATCAGATTGGGAAAGGCTGATGCAGATCAGGAAGTGGCCTGCACAGTTGCTTGAGTAACAGATTTTAAAGTGGGAAATAAATTCTCAAACAAACATTAGTTGCACTAGAGATGACCCTGGCATGATGCAGAACTAGCAAGGGAGAAAAAAAAAGTATGTGCGGGGTGTGTATGTCTGTGTGCGCAGGCTTGCACGCATGCTTAAATGTGCAATGAAAGGAATCTCCATTCATCATAAGCTGGTTGACTTTCCAAAGCAGTGGTTTTTCCTTTTACATTCCAAATGCTGAGCAAATGCTATCAGGACAGAGAATTGCAATACGTTTTCTTCAACTGCCCTCACTCACTCAACATACTTTTAACCTGCTCACTCCGTAGATTCCTTTTCTAAATTGTGCAGTACAGCCATTAATTAATCAAATGGGATTGGATAACAACAGCACACTGGCACCTGTTAAATAACAGAATAACAGAGTTGGAAGGGGCCTTGGAAGACTCCTAGTCCAAACCCCTGCTCAAGCAGGAGACCCGATCCCATTTCAGAAAACTGGTTGTCCAATCTCTTCTTAAAAGCCTCCAGTGTTTGAGCACTCACAACTTCTGTCGGCAACTTGTTCCATTGATTAATTACTTCTTGTCCCACCTTCAGGTGCTTTGCAGAATAGATTGCCCCCCCCCTTGTTGGAGCCCCTCAAATATAACACCGCTATCACATCACCTCTGGTCCTTCTTTTCATTATATATCTAATTCTTTTAATTGTTTTTCATGTGTTTTGGCCTCCAGGCCGCTAATCATCTTTGTTGCTCTTCTCTGCACACTTTCTAGAGTCTCCACATCTTTTCTACATCGTGGCAACCAAAACTGGATGCAGTATTCCAAGTGTGGCCTTACCAAGGCCTTATAAAGTGGTATTAACCCTTCACGTGATCTTGATTCTATCCCTCTCTTTATGCAGCCTAGAACTGTGTTGGCTTTTTTGGCAGCTGCTGCACATGGCTGGCTCATATTTAAATGGTTGTCCACTAGGATACCAAGATTCATCTCACAATTACTACTGAGCTAGGTACCATCTGTTCTATATCTATAGCTATTCTGTAACTTCTCATCTGTTTTCATCTCCTTCCTTCTCCTCCCTCTCCCTCATCTCCTTTCCCTTCTCTGTTTCTATCTCCTTTCTCCTCCTCCTCCTCCTTCTCCCTCTCTCTCCTTCTCCTTCTCTATTAATGCAGCCTAGAACCGTGTTGGCTTTTTTCACAGCTGCAGCACTCTGCTGACTCGTATTTAAGCAGTTGTCCACTAGGACTCCAAGATCCCTCTTACAATTACTATTTTTGAGCCAGGTACCTGTGCATTTGGTTTTTCTCGCCTAAATGTAGAACTTTACTTTTCTCACCATTGAATTTCATTTTGTTAGATTAGGGCCCAGTGTTCAAGTCTGTCAAGATTCATCTGGATCTTAAGCCCATTTTCTGGAGTGCTGGCTATTCTTGCCAGCTTGGTGTCATCTGCAATTTGATGAATTCCTCATCTATCCCTCACCAAAACATTGATGAAGAACAATTGGGATCCTCATTTTACCGACCTCGGAAAGATGGAGGGCTGAATCAGCCTTGAGCCTGATGAGATTTGATCTGCCAAATTGCAGGCAGCCGGCAGTCAGCAGAAGTAGCCTGCAGTACTGCACTCTAACCACTGCACCACATGGCTCAGTGTTGTCTAACCCATATTTTTCTATGTTATCAAATAGTAGGAGACCCCATACCATTTCAAACACATGGCTGTTCGGTCTTGTGTTTCACGTACACAACACACACACACACAAAGAGATACAGGTAGTCTCAACTTATGACCACAACTGAGAGTAGAATTTCTGTTGCTAAGCAAGACATGCTCTGTACTACTATTATTAAGAGAATCACTGCAGTTGTTCTTTAAATCACGTGGTCTTTAAGCGAACCCAGCTTTCTCAATTGACTTTGCTTGCCAGAAGCTGGTTGGGAATAGCAATAGCACTTAGACTTATATACCGCTTCATAGTGCTTTCCAGCCCTCTCTAAGCGGTTTACAGAGTCAGCCTGTTGCCCTCAACAATCTGGGTCCTCATTTTATCCACCTCGGAAGGATGGAAAGCGGAGTCACCCTTGAGCCTGGTGAGATTAAAACTCTTGGCAGTCGGCAGAAGTAGCCTGCAGTACTGCGCTCTAACCACTGCGCCACCGTGGCTCGTAGGTCATAAATGGCAATCACGTGATCCAGGATGCTGCAACCATTGTGAATACATGCCAGATGCCAAACAAAGAACTTTTGTTCACGCGAGTGTGGGGATGATGTGTTGTTTGTGAATGAAAGGACTGGTTGTAAGTCACATTTTTTTTAGCACCGTCACTAAAAGAATGGTGCTAAAATATATCACTGTAGTACAGTAATTAATAGGAAGAAATAAAATTAGATCCGTACAGGTAGTCCTCAACTCATGACCACAGTTGAACCCCAAATTTATGTTGACAAGTGAGACATTTGTTGTGAGTTTTGCCCCATTGTATAACCTTTCTTGCTGCATTTGTTAAGCCAATCATTGTGAAGTTTTCAATCGTTCTGATGTTGTCAATCATTGTGAAGTTAGTCACATGGTTGTTAAGTGAATTCAGCTTCACCATTGCCTTTGCTTGTCAGATAGTTGCAAAAGGGGATCACAACACCCCAGGACACTGCGACTGTCATAAATATGAGTCACTGCCTAAATTTCAATCACGTCACCATGGGGCTGCTGCAATGGTCGTAAGTGTGGAAAATGGTCCTAAGTCACTTTTTTTCAGTGCCATTGTGTCTTCAAATGGTCATTAAATGAACTGTTGTAAGTTGAGGACAGTATAGGTGGTACCTTGCTCAACAGTAGTAACTATGAGAGGGATCTTGGAGTCCTAGTGGACAATCATTTAAATATGAGCCAGCTGTGTGCAGCAGCTGCCAAAAAAGCCAATACAGTTCTAGGCTGCAACAACAGAGGGATAGAATCAAGATCACGTGAAGTCTACTGCTATATAAGTCTACTGCTATTGCTATTAATACCACTTTATAAAGCCTTGGTAAGGCCACACTTGGAATACGGCATCCAGTTTTGGTCGCCACGATGTAGAAAAGATGTGGAGACTCTAGAAAGAGTGCAGAGAAGAGCAACAAAGAGGATTAGGGGCCTGGAGGCCAAAACATATGAAGAACGGTTGCAGGAACTGGGTATGTCTAGTTTAATAGAAAGAAGGACTAGGGGAGATATGATAGCAGTCTTCCAATATCTCAGGGGCTGCCACAAAGAAGAGGAAGTCGAACTATTCTCCAAGGCACCTGAGGGTAGAACAAGAGGCAATGGGTGGAAACTAATCAAGGAGAGAAGCAACTTAGAACTGAGGAGAAATTTCCTGACAGTTAGAACAATCAATCAGTAGAACAACTTGCCTGCAGAAGTTGTGAATGCCCCAACACTGGAAGTCTTTAAGAAGATGTTGGATAGCCATTTGTCTGAAACGGTATAGGGTTTCCTGCCTAGGCAGTGGGTTGGACTAGAAGACCTCCAAGGTCCCTTCC
This sequence comes from Thamnophis sirtalis, assembly GCF_051295495.1. Lineage (NCBI taxonomy): Eukaryota > Metazoa > Chordata > Lepidosauria > Squamata > Natricidae > Thamnophis > Thamnophis sirtalis. The sequence goes on from NW_028261387.1 coordinate 88,484,787, forward strand.
AACTCTGCTATTGTATTGTATTGAGGACTACCTGTACAGTTGCAATTCTCCTATTTGTCCCCTTCCTTCTGCTTTTATTTTATTTTTTATGTATGCCTGTGTATCTTCCAGAAAAATGGCTGCTGTAAAGGAGATACAAAACATTCAGCAGACAATTTAGGGATTCCACCGGCAATCTATTAGCTGTAAATTATTTTTACGTGAGTGACATCAGACTTGACTCTTGGCAAAACAGTGTTAAGTTAGTGGGTAATAAAACAGCTTGACGCTAATAATGCCTTCGGCTTGATAAATTACAGCGGGGATCAGATAACGGTTCTTGGGTGTAACTTTGAACCAAACCTCGGGGTTGAATAAGTGTGCCTGTCTTTGCTCTGCCTTGTTTTCCTTTTAAGTGGGGGGTGGGGATGGGGGTGGGGATGACATGCCAAGCGGCTCCTTTAACACTTTTATAAGCGAATCTTCCTGTGCTCTGGAATTGGATAGGAATGGTGCCTTTTCCTTTTCGTGCCGTTTAGCAAAGAGGACGTTTCTCCCAAAAATAAGAATGGTGTGTATCTCTGATTTGCTTCCCACAAGGTCTAGGTAGGTATGTTTGCATAGGAATGCCTACGTGTGTTTGTACACTAAAGAAAACATGCATCCATGCATACTGTACTGTTAGTAGAAGCTGAAGCAACGAAGATTTGTAATCTCAAGTCTATGAGAACGGAATGGAAGGATAGGATAGGACAGGGGACAGGATAAAATAGAATTAGAAACATAAGAAATAGAAATAAGAATAGAATAGAGTAGAGTAGAATAGAATAGGGTACAACAGAACGGAATAAAATAGAATTAGAAGAAGAAATAGAAATAAGAATAGAGTAAAATAGAGTAGAGTAATGCCAAACTGATTTTACAGGTAAATAAGGCAAGGCTAGAGCTCTCCACTCTTTCTCTACTTATCACTCCTTTGATAACACTTTCTATTCTTCCCTTCCTCCTCGTTCTTTTCCTCCTTCCCTTCCTTCCCTTGTTTCCTCCTCCTCCTGTTCCCCACTCCTTCCTTCTCTTTCCCCCTCCTTCTCCTTCTCCCTTTCCTCCTCCTCCTTCTCTGTTTCCATCTTGTTTTTCCTTCTCCCTCTCCTCCCCCTCCTCCATCTCCTTCTCCCCATCCTTCTCCTTCTCATCCCCCTCCTCCTTCTCCCCCTCCTCTCCTCTGCTTCTCCTCTCCTTCTGCTTCCATCTTGTTCCTCCCCCTCCTCCCCCTCCTTTACCTCCTCCCCCTTTCTCCCTCTCCTTCTCCCCCTCCTTCTCCCTCTCCTCCTCCTGTTTCCATCTTGTCCCTCCCCCTGCCTCTCCCTCCCCCCTCTTTCTCCCTCTCCCTCTTTCTCCCCTCCTTCTCACTCTCCTTCTGTTTCCATCTTGTCCCTCCTCCCCCTCCTCCCTCTTTCTCCCTCTCCTTCCCCCTCCCCCTCCTTCTCCCTCTCCTCCTCCTGTTTCCATCTTGTCCCTCCTCCCCCTCCTCTCCCTCCCCCCTCTTTCTCCTCCTCCTCCCTCCTCCTTCTGTTTCCATCTTGTCTCTCCTCCTTTCTCTCCTTCTCCCTCTCCCTCTCCACCTCCTCCTTCATTTTCCACCTTGTCCCTCCTTCTCCCTCTCCCTCTCCCCCCTCCTTCTTATCCCTATAGTGGCAATGCAGGAGGACCATTGATATTGCAAGGAGTTAATGACAAATTTTGATTCTCCTTTCAGAAATAGGAAAAGCCTGAAAGTTTAGAGGTTATTCTGAGCTGCCCTGTTTGCTTTCTACACTTGCCTGCTGGGCGAAGGGGAAGTTGGGGGTGGGGGTGGGGGAATCTTCACATTGTCCCACAGCTGTGAAAGTCTCAAGCTTTTTTCGATTCCCATCCCAGAGACATGTGCCATCCAGTCAAGGTCAGGTCTTACAGTCTCAGGGCTGGTCATAGCGCCAGGTTTTGATAAGAACCTTGGAGTTGTGTTACTTGTGTGCGGAGCTTCTGCACAGAAACCTAGCATTGAGTAGTGTGGAAAGTGGCCTCCTATGGGGCATCTCTGCTGGCATTATTAAGGAGTTGCTGGCAACTTAGGAAATAGTTGAGTGTCTTCTTGCTTGGCAGATCTGCTTTTTATGTTCTGCTTTTATTTAATAATCAAGCTTAAGATGTATTTATTTACTGCAGTATTCATTGTCTTTTGAGCCCAAAGAACCGATTTCCCAAACAGCTGATCACTGCCCTGACACTTGGCAAAACACTCCTCCTTTTCCCTTTATTTCTCTTTCTCCCTTTATTTCTCCTCCTCTTCCTCCTGCTCCTTCCTCCTCTTTCTCCTCACTCTTTGTCTCTGTTTGCCTTCTCATCTGCCTTTCCTCCTCCCCCTCCCCCTCCCCCTCCCCCCTCCTCCTCCTCCTCCTCCTCCTCCTCCTCCTCCTCCTCCTCCTCCTGGCCAAGGAGAGATTCAACCTAGAAATAAAGAGGAACTTTCTGTCAGTGAGAGCAATCAACCAATGGAATAGAAGTTGCCTTCGGAAGTTGTGGGAGCTTCATCACTTGAGACTTTCAAGAAGAGACTGGACTGCCATTTGTCAGGAATGGTGTAGGGTCTCCTGCTTGAGCAGGGGGTTGGACTAGATGACCTACATGTTCCCTTCCAACTCTGTTAATCTCTTATCCTCTTCACTCTTGTCTCCATTTCCCACATGTCCCCAGGACACTGCAACGGTCATAAATACGAGCCAGTTGCCAAGCATCTAAATTTGGATCATGTGACCATGGGGATGCTACAACCATTCTAAGTGTGAAAAATGGCCATAACTCACTTGTTTCAGAGCCGTTGTAACTTAGAACGGTCACTAAACCATTCTAAGTCGACAACTAAGTCGACAACTACCTGTAGTTTGAAAAACACCACTTGAAATTGATTCTGCGTTCTGTGAAAAACCTACAGTATTTTTCGGAGTATAAGATGCGCCGGAGTATAAGACGCACCAAGGTTTTGAAGAGGCAAATTAAAAAAAAGTTTGTGCACTCTGCAAACCTCCCCAAAATGGGCCATTTTTTGCAAAAATGGGCCATTTTCACCCCCCCAAAAGGCATGAATAGCCTTTGGGGGATTACAGAGTGCTCCTGGGGGATGGACCCCCCCCCAAGAACGAGCAAAAACCGGCCCGTTTTCCACTCATTTCTGCTCTCCCCAGTCCCCAGGAGCACCCTGAAAGCCTCCTAAAGGCTCTGCACGGCCATTTTGGTGAAGGGACGGAGTTTCGGGAGGTCAAAAATGCTGTATTTAGTGTATAAGACGCACCCAGATTTTCAGCCTCTTTTTTGAGGGAAAAAGATGCGTCTTATACTCTGAAAAATATGGTAAGTACTGTGTTAAAATTTCCCTGAGGTTTTCTTCTGTATTATTGACTATGCCACATTTGTTAAGTGAACCAATGCACTTCTTAAATGAGTAATGGTTGTTAAGTGAATCAGGCTTCCCCACTGACTTTGCTTGTCAGAAGGCTGCAAAAGGGGATCACGTGACCCAACAGTGGGTTTCCGTAAGTCACTACTGCCCGTTTGCTCATGGGCGTGCTGCGTGCGCATGTGCAGTGCAATAAAAATTATTCTCCGCATGCGTAGAAGCCAAAAACAAGATGGTGGCGCTTATGGCGCACTTGGAGAATTGGTTCAGGGGCATGGCAGGCCAAATCACTACCAGTTTGGCCGAACCTGTCTGGGCTGGTGGGAACCCACCATTGACATGACCCCGGGATACTGCACCAGTCATAAGTATGAGTTGGTTGCCAAGCGTCTGAATTTTCATCATGTAGCCCTGGGGATGCTGCAACAGTCATGTATGAAAAATAGTCATAAGTCACTTTTTTCAGTGCTGTTGTAACTTCAGTCACTAAGCAAAGTGTTGTAAGTCGAGGACTACAACGTGTAGATCACTAGTAAAAGCAGAATCATTCCGCTCTCATAGCTCATTTATACTGTACCACATTAATATTTATTAGATTTTTATCCAAGCTTTATTACTTTATAAGTATCTCAAGATGGTGAACATACAAAATACTCTGTCCTTGTCATATTTCCCCCCACAACAACAACCTTGTAAGGTAGGTTGTGCTGAGAGAGGGGGATTGGGCCAAAGTCACCTAGCTGGCTTTCATGTTTTAGGTTAGCAGGATTAGAACTCCCAGTCTCCTGGTGATTGGCCCAAAGTTACCCAGCCAACCTTCATGCTTAAAGCAAAATTAGAACTCACAATCTCCTGGTGATTCAACTGGTTTTGATGCCTAAGGCAGAACTAGAACTCCCAGTCTCCTGGTGATTGGCCCAAAGTCACCCAGCCAACCTTCATGCTTAAAGCAAAATTAGAACTCACAATCTCCTGGTGATTCAACTGGTTTTGATGCCTAAAACTGGACTGGAAATCCCAGTTTCATGGTGATTGGCCTAAAGTCACCCAGCTCTAGAGGTGGGTTCCTACCAGTTCGCACGTATTCAGTAGAACTGGTTCGTCAAATCTACCGAACCGGTTAGAAGAGGTTCCACCAGTGGAGCCGGAAAGCAGCCCACACCTACAGAAGAGGTCCCAAAATTTTTTGAAACCCACCACTGGTCCTTGGATGTGATTATTCTACACTATCATGCTCATATTTATAAAACTCAGTGCCTCTGTGGAAGGTAAAGATGACTACTGCGTTTGTGGTGCAATCAGAACATTGCGTGTGTTGAAGTTGTTTTAACGCAAACCAAAGATGCCTTTTAAAAAACAAGTTTACATCATATTCTTATGCATGCCAGTGCTGTGTGAGAGGTAATTTAAGGTGGTTCTGACAAGTGTCGTCGGCATCTTCATATCCGGTCACATGGGCGGCAAGCCACTCCCACAAAGGAGGCCACACCCACAGAGTAGGTTCAAACAATTTTTGAAACCCACCACTGCCCAGCTGGCTTTCAGGCCTAAGGCAGAACTAGAACTCACAGTCTCTTGGTGATTGGCCCAAAGTCACCCAGCCAGCCTTCATGCCTAAAGCAAGATTAGAACTCACTATCTCCTGGTGACACAACTGGATTTTAGGCCTAAGGGGGTGACTAGAATTCCCAGTTTCCTAGTGATTGATCCAAGGGTACCTAGCTGGCTTTCACGCTTGAAGCAAGAGTAAAACTCACAGTCTCCTGGTTTCTAGGCCAGCAATTAAACCATTACACTAAACATTCTGGGTGCTGAGATGAAGGGCATAGAGCAGTGATGGCTAAACTTTCTGTCATCGCGTGCTGAAAGTGCCCAGGCCTCCCTGCAGCCTCCTGGGACCAAAAACAGGCTGGGGGAGCATACCCCTCCGCTCTCCCCCCCGCCCTCTGCACATGCATGCACAACCCCCTCACCTCTCCGTGCATGCGTACGTGTCTCCCGCATGTGTCCTGCCCCCCGTGCTTGTGTGGCAGAGACCCAAAATCAGCCGACCGGCGGGAGGCATGTGCGCATGGGCTGGGGTGACGCCTCACATGCCTGCAGAGAGGGCTGTCTGTGCAACCTGTAGCACATGAGTAAAGAGGGAGTGGCCCCTCTCCTTTCCATTTTCAACCTCAAAGGTATACCATGCCTACATAGGGAGGTTCCACCGAGAGGCCTGGCCTCTCCGGATTCTTTTCTTATCTATTCAAATTGCCTTCAAAGACCAGGAGTCACAGAAGTAAACTATTTCAAAGTTCTTTCCCTATTTCTTTTCTTTCTTTTTTTGGAAGAATCCGCTTTGCCCTAGATGCCCTGACACCAACCAACCTTCATAAAACCGGTTTTATTTTTTATTGTTGTTCTAAAAAAGAACAAAATTAGACACAGTTAAGTTTTAATTATTAGGGGGAAAATGTTATGATACAGGATATAGTCAAATAAAGAAAGGATAATGATAATAAATTATATACATGCTGTGAGTACAATAGGAGGGAATTGGATGTAAATGGTAAACTGGGATTCGGAGAGGAGGATTGGAAAATTTTGGTATTAAATATTATGGATGTTTAGCTAGAATAGGATATGAGGATTTAATGCTCATGGAGGATTTTATAAATAAGTAAATGAAATGCCAGGATGTGGTTATGTATTAAATCTTGGTATGTTTTATGATGAAGGACGTTTAAATAATCATAGTCAAATAAAAGTGGAGGTATGATGATGGTAATATAATAAATATCCGAGTCAAGATATTAGAATTAATATGAATTATATTTGATGACGGTGGAAGAGATGCACGAAAGCCTTTTGTAACCAACTGATACACTTTCTACAGTATGTAAAGAAGGAGGATTTGTATGTTTGTTTTGAAAATAAAAATATATTTAAAAAAAAAAAACGGTTTTATTTCCCAGCATTTGAAAGAGAAAGAAGAAAAATGCTCGTGTTCTCCAAACCGGGTTGAACACGGCATGATAAAAGATTCATCTTCCAAGACAATAAAAGCAAAGGTTGGTATTCTCCACCGACTGTATTTTTCTTTTCATTTTTTTTTGAACTTTATTGTCATGAGGGATGTAAACCCAAGGCAACCAGATAACCTCTTTTCCTGAAACCGTTCTATTTATTTCTGTAAAGTAATTTGTACAATTTATCTTAGAGATGGAAGTTTATGGTTCACTTTGAACTCCAGGTTCTTGACTCTTAAGTGCAGCCTCTAAGTGATGCCATGACCCACAGTGCAAGATGAAAAAATCACCACAGGCTTCCAGAGTTCTTGGACCTCCCATTTCCATCGGTGGTTGACATCTCCAGGTTAAACATTTCCTTCAGTGGGGGCCTAACAGGATCTTTCTGTACGATTCCACGCTGGTTCTTTGGGAATTGGGCAAGGTTTCGAAATGGGGTCTCCTATCTATCTATCTATCTATCTATCTATCTATCTATCTATCTATCTATCTATCTATCTATCTATCTATCTATCTATCATCTATCTATCTACCTACCTACCTACCTACCTACCTACCTACCTACCTACCTACCTACCTACCTACCTACCTACCTACCTACCTACCTACTGTATATACTCGAGTATAAGCCTAGTTTTTCAGTCCACTTTTTGGGCTGAAAAAAGCCGCCCCGGCTTATACTCGAGTCAGTGAAAAATTTGCCCGAAATGGAGGAGAAAAAGGGGCGGGGCCATGCCGCTGGGTGACACTCGTGAATGGCCCAGTGCCCCTGTGAGTTTCCCCTCCCTCTGTGTCAGTTTGCCGCGCAGCGCGCACCGCACCATCCCCCCTCCTCACGTTCTAATGTAATGCAGGGCTGTCTTACGATTCCCCTTCCTCCCCCTCCTGCCGCTCTGCAACGATGTCCCACCTCCTCCTTGTTATGGCAAGCAGCCACATAGCGATGTCCCACCTCCTCTGGTACAGTGATCCAATGATAGGAATCACTGTGCCGTGTGTCATAGGAGGCGGGACATCGCTCCCGCGGCTGCACGGGACATCATCATCACAGCGGGACATCAGCATCATGAGGTGAGTGAAGTATTTCATTGAATACACCGCTAGTTTACTGTTTTTCTTTGAAATAAATATTCAAAAACATTATTGGTATCTATTTTTATTTTTGAAATTTACCGGTAGCTGCTGCATTTCCCACCCTAGGCTTATACTCGAGTCAATAACTTTTCCAGTTTTTTGTGGTAAAATTAGGTGCCTCGGCTTATATTCGGGTCGGCCTATACTCGAGTATATACGGTATCTATCTATTTATTTATCTACATTCATACATCTATTTATCTATCATCTATCTATCTATCTATCTATCTATCTATCTATCTATCTATCTATCTATCTATCATCTATCTATCATCTACCTACCTACCTACCTACCTACCTACCTATCTATCTATCTATTTATCTACATTCATACATCTATTTATCTATCTATCATCTATCTATCTATCTATCTATCTATCTATCTATCTATCTATCTATCTATCTATCTATCTATCTATCATCTATCTATCTATCATCTATCTATCTATTTATCTATCTATCTATCTACATTCATACATCTATTTATCTATCTGTCTATCTTCATTCATTCATTCATTCATTCATTCACTCACATAGTCACTTATTTATTTATTTGTAGCTTACATTGATTTTTTTTTTACAAAGAAGCCAAGGGGGTAAGTGTATCCAATACGTCTTCCTCTATTTCTCCCATAACAACAATCCTGTGAGGTTGGTAGGGCTGAGGGAATGCAACTGGACTAAAGTCACCCAGTTGGCTTTCATGCCTACAGTGGGACTCACAATCTGTCTTCCTTCCTTCCTTCCTTCCTTCCTTCCTTCCTTCCTTCCTTCCTTCCTTCCTTCCTTCCTTCCTTCCTTCCTTCCTTCCTTCCTTCCTTCCCTCCCTCCCTCCCTCCCTCCCTCCCTCCCTTTCTAGGTTGACTCAGCTTGCCATCCTTCTGAAGTGGGTAAAATGAGGACCTAGATTGTTGGGGACAATATGCTGACTCTGTAAACCAATTAGAGATGGCTGTAAAGCACTATGAAGTGGTATCTAAGTGGTATATAAGATATATAAGCACTTAGCTATTGCTTGCTTGCTTGCCTGCTTTCTTGTTTTCTTCTTTTTCCTTCCTTCCTTCCTTCCTTCCTTCCTTCCTTCCTTCCTTCCTTCCTTCCTTCCTTCCTTCCTTCCTCTTTCTTTCTTTTTCCCTCCTTCCTTTTCTTTCTTTCCTTCTTTCCTTCTTTCCTTCCTTCCTTCTTTCCTCCCTCCCTCCCTCCCCCTTCCTTCCTTTTTTCTTTTTTGAGGCTGAGGTCACAGCTTCCATATTAACCTTCAGAAGAGTTCTCAGCTTCTTTTTCATGGCATATGGTGGGGCATAAGGTTCCCCAAAAGTAGGGGCAGTTGGTAAAAGGACCTCTGGTCTTTAACACTGGTTTTATGGTCAGCTGATGCCCAAGGAATATTTATTTTCCTTCCTTCCCTCCCACCTTTCTCTTTCTTCTCTCTCTCTCCCCCCCATCTTTCTCTTCCCTTCCATCCCCTTCCCCACCTTTCCCCACCCTTCCCCTCCCTTCTCCTCCCTTCCCTCCCCTCCCTCCTTCCCCCTTCCCGTCCTTTCCCTTCCCTAGTTGCTGAAACTGCAAGTGGCAGAGACAGATTGGGCTGGGCTTGGGAAATCTTACTGAGGTTTGTTTTTCACCATAATCAACTCATTCTCTCACACACACCTTGTTTTTTTTTTTAATTCTGATACCATCTCTTAGCCAAACAAAATATGCCATTATTTGTCTTGTTTCACACCTATGCCCACTTTCTGCTGCCTCCGGCAATCTTGCTTTTTAAATGTATTACTCTCAAGATATTAAACTAATTGACAGGAGGAGAAAAAGTATACCTATATGGATGGATGGATGGATTAATGTTCGTGTTGAATTCGCTCCATCACTGGAGGCTTTTATGAAGAGACTGGACTGAAATGGTATGGTATCCTGCTTGAACTGGGGCCTGGACTAGAAGACCCCCAAGGTCCCTTCCAACTCTGTTATTCTGATTCTTGGTGATCACAGAGGTAGATCTCCAGGATGATCTGCCTGCAAGCTGATCCTTCAGCTGTTCCAACAGTGTATGTATCAGCACTGTAACTAAGCTCATTCATCTTGGTCCAACACCCTTTTGTTAGTTGTCTTATTCTTCTCTTTCCTTTTACCTTTCCTATCAATAAGGGACTTCTCAAGAGAACAGAGTCTTTACATAATGCAGGGCCTGCTTGCTTGTGTTTCAGGTGAGAACTCAAGAGTGAAGCTATTCTGTGAAGGTTTGTCTCTAATAGTCAAAAAAGTTGATTTTAGGAGCTCCTGCAACCTTGTGGCTGCAGTTGATTTGTTCTTATGGTATTAAATTTTATAATATGAAATTGGGGAATCGGTTTGCTGTTAATAGAACTTTTTAAAAAAATAAAGTACATGCATAAAGCATTCTCCTTGTTTAGTGATGAAAGGATTGAACTCCCCTTCCTAAATCTTTTAAAAAAAAATATCAATAATCTTTTTTAAAAAATTAAAGATTCACTGTTTCGGTCTTGTATAAGTGCATATCTGAAGTCAAGTTACCCTTTCTACACATCTGTGAAATGTCAGAGGCTCAACTGGGCTTAAACCAAGATTAATTCATCAAGCAAATACCTGGAGCCAGTGGTTGGCTTGGACTTCAAGGCCAACAGAGATACTTACATTGTAATTCAGCCCTGGCTTAATTTTTAGCGCTGGAGAATTCCTGGGATCAATGCCAGATGAACGTGGGGAGGTGAAGGGGGAAGAAGTGCCAGTTATAAGACTAATCCCAGCATTTTATTCATTTAGACAAGAGGAGATGGAGCCCACAGCTCTGGAACATGTTGACCAAGTTTCACTCGGACAGAACAGAAGGATGCCTGGTGCTTTTTCAATCCTTTAAATGTAGACTTGTTTCTATTTTATAACCTGATTCCCCTAAGGTCTTGATAATTATGGATTACTTAAACTTAGATCAATCCTAGATCATGTTTCAAATCGATGACTAGATTCGGGGGTGGTATTCACTTGCTTTCCCTAAAAGGTAAACGTTTCCCTCGCACATATGTGCTAGTCGTTCCTGACTCTAAGGAGCGGTGCTCATCTCCATTTCGAAGCCAAAGAGCCAGCGCTGTCCGAAGACGTCTCTGTGGTCATGTGGCCGGCATGACTAAACACCGAAGGCTTATGGAATACTGTTACTTTTCCACCAAAGGTGGTCCCTATTTTTCTACTTGCATTTTTTACGTGCTTTCGAACTGCTAGATTGGCAGAAGCTGGGACAAGTAACGGGAGCTCACTCTGTTACGCGACACTAGGGATTCGAACCGCCGAACTGCCGACCTTTCTGCTCAACAAGCTCAGCATCTAAGCCACTGAGCCATCGTGTCCCTACTTTCTCTACCGGTTCGCAAATGTGAGCGGGCCCACCTGCGATTTCCACTACCGGTTCAGGCGAACCAGTATGAACCGTCTGAATACCATCTCTGACTATGTTGTTAAATGGTTTATATTAATTTCCTTGTATGATTTGGAGGCCGCTCAAGTCGAGAAGAGGTGGGTGGCTTACCCCAAAGCTACTTTTCCGAAAGGCAAGTGGACTTTCTTGTTCTTTTGTTCCTTGAAAACATTTTGCTTTTTCATCCAAGAAGCTTCTTCAGTTCTTGGATGTGAAATGAAACATTTTCAATAAAACAAACAACCCCCCCACCCCCCAAAAAAGGTGGAAAAGCACCTTTGGAACAAGCATGAGTTGAATGAATGAAAATCTCCACAGATATCTGTGCAGGGTGGCTCACGACTTACAACACAGGGTGTCTTACAACTCTCAATGCAAGCAACAATTAAAAAAAAGAATATAGATTGTAGAAAAAAAATCACCAATCCATGACAAATTAAGGACTTGACATCAGAGGTGGTATTCAGCCGGTTTAGACAGGTTTGTGTGAACCGGTAGCGGAAATTTTGGAGAACCGGCAAATACTACTTCTGGCTGGCTCCACCCCCTTCCCTCCCGTCCCTGTCATTCCTTTTCCTATATTCCCTTGTTTTTTTGGCTAAGCTGATTCATGTGGCATCAGCGCTGACGCTGAGGGCAGCCTTAGAGTTGTTTGTTGTTTTGTTTGTTTTATTTATTTATAGGCCGCCCTTTTCCCTGAGGGGACTCAGGGCGGCTTACAATAAAAAAGGAAGGGGAGTGTAGGACAATACGAAAAAAGAAATGTGCGCAAAGTAAATTAGACAATAAAACTCAACATTCACTCAGCATTCGGGAGGGGCGAAATAAGATTATCCCCAGGCCTGACGGGCTAGCCAGTTCTTGAGGGCTGTGCGGAAGGCCTGGACGGTGGTGAGGGTACGAATCTCCACGGGGAGATTGTTCCATAGTGTCGGAGCCGCAACAGAGAAGGCTCTCCTCCGAGTAGTCGCCAGTCGGCACTGACTGGCGGATGGAATACGGAGGAGGCCAACTCTATGCGATCTGATGGGACGCAGGGAGGTAATTGGCAGAAGGCGGTCTCTCAAATAGCCAGATCCACTACCATGGAGCGCTTTATAGGTGGTGAGTAGGACCTTGAAGTGCACCCGGAGACCAACAGGTAGCCAGTGCAGCTCACGGAGGATCGGTGTTATGTGGGCGAACCGTGGTGTGCCCACGATCACTCGCGCGGCCGCATTCTGGACTAGCTGTAGTCTTCGGATGTGCTGTGCTTCAGAGTGCTGTGCGTGCACATGAAGCACACTGTCACAGGAAAATATTTGGAATCCCACCACTGCTTGATACCCACCCTAAGTCAAAGACTGGAGAAAAACTGAATATCGAAGTGTAAAGAATAGCAATATCTGGGGAATTTTATTCCAGAGAGCAGGCATGGTTAATTGTGACCTCTATTGTTTGCTGATCTTGCATTCAGGTATTGAACATGCTTACTAAAATACTTCCGAATGGGAGAGGAAGGACCTTATGAATAGCCAACACGCCAGAAGACAGGCTTAAGATACAGAAGGATCTTGACAAACCTGAACATCGGACACTATCTAACAAAATGAAATTCAATGGTGAAAAGAGTAAGGTTCTACATTTAGGCAAGAAAAATGAAATGCACAGGTACAGTATAGATGGTACCTTGCTCAATAGTAGTGAGAGGGATCTTGGAGTCCTAGTGCATCGAGCCGAGGTGGCGCAGTGGTTAAATGCAGCACTGCAGGCTACTTCAGCTGACTACAGTTCAGCAGTTTGGCTGTTCAAATCCCACTAGGCTCAAGGTTGACTCAGCCTTTCATCCTTCCGAGGTGGGTAAAATGAGGACCCGGATTGTTGGGGGAAATATGCTGACTCTGTAAACCACTTAGAGAGGGCTGAAAGCCCTATGAAGCGGTATATAAGTCTAACTATTGCTATTGCTAGTGGACAACCATTTAAATATGAGCTATCCGTGTGCAGCAGCTGCCAAAAAAGTTTTAGGCTGCATAAACAGAGGGATAGAATCAAGATCACGTGAAGTGTTAATACCACTTTATAATGCCTTGGTAAGGCCACACTTGGAATACAGCATCCAGTTTTGGTCGCCACGATGTAGAAAAGATGTGGAGACTCTAGAAGGAGTGCAGAGAAGGACAACAAAGATGTTTAGGGGACTGGAGACTAAAACATATGAAGAACGGTTGCAGGAACTGGGTAAGTATGAGTTTAATGAAAAGAAGTACTAGGGGAGACATGATAGCAGTGTTCCAATATGTCAGGGGTTGCCACAAATAAGAGGGAGTCAAATTATTCTCCAAGGCACCTGAGGGTAGAACAAGAAGCAATGGGTGGAAACTAACCAAGGAGAGAAGCAACTTAGAACTGAGGAGAAATTTCCTGACAGTTAGAACAATTAATCAATGGAACAGAAATTGCCTCCAGAAGTTGTGAATGCCCCAACACTGGAAGTCTTTAAGACATGGAGTCTGATCTGTGCATGGAACATTGATCAATCAGTGGAACAGCTTGCCTTCAGAGGTTGTGGGTACTCCCATCACTGGAGGCTTTTAGGAAAGGACTTGTCAGCCACTAGTATTGATTTATTTGTTGGTTTGTAAACCATGTACAAGATAACAAGTTTAGGTATGAACATAAACATGAATGAAAGAAGTAAATACAGATAAATGGGGACAGTAAGACAGGGACAGTTGGAACACTGGTGCGCTTATGCACACCCCCTTTATGGCGTGGCACGTCAAAACCGCAGTCCACTAAAGCGTGCCCGATTAAAGCGCGTACGTGACGTCATCAGCAGTGCGACAAGAAAGAAAAAGGGCGCTTTAAAAAGCGCTTTCAAAGCAAGCTGATTCACATAAAGGTAAGGGTTAGGGTTAGGGTTAGGTTTAGGGTTACGTTAAGCGTTAGGGTTAGGTTTAGGGTTAGGTTAAGGTTTAGCGTTAGGTTAAGGGTTAGGTTTAGGGTTAGGTTAAGGTTTAGTGTTAGGTTAAGGGTTAGGTTTAGGGTTAGGTTTAGGGTTAGGTTAAGGGTTAGGCTTAGGGTTAGGTTTAGGGTTAGGTTTGGGGGGGGTAGGTTTAGATTTACGCGTTAATTTTAAGTTTACCGCTCACAGCGTGCTGTTTTCATCGCACTGTGATGACGTCACGTACGTGCTTTCGTCGAGCGCGCTTTAGTCTACCGTGGTTTTGTGGTGGAACCCTTTATGGATCTCTTAAGAATGGGGTGAGGCCCATGGTAGACAGAGCTATGATAGACAGTTTGAGATAATGAATCTCAAACTGAATTGAGTATGGGATCTCCTCGAGCAGCGGGTTGGACTAGAAGACCTTGTAAGGTCCCTTCCAACTCTGTCATTCTGTTATTCTCATCCTTTAGTGATTCCACATGAACAATCTCTCTGTCTCTCTCTTTCTCCCCCTTCTTTACACTAAGGGTTGAGGGGGAGGTTAGGAAGCCTAGCTTGAGTGGAATTATAAAGCTACTTCCCAGATTTATTCTGTCCATCGGGCTGAGAGGAGAGAGAGAGAGATGCCAGGGACTAGCAACATCATCCAGATGTCCGTCCACTTCATTCTTGGAGCACTTTCAAGGACTTAGTACAATCTCACCCTCCCCGGTTTCACACTGCCGTAATTCACAACAGCCTCTGCAGCTTTGCAGACAGGAAGGGGATGAGTCAACCCGGCTTGGTAACTGGCAGTACCATGCTATTTGCTGCCCTGTTCTTGGCGAGTGATTTTTGATCTCCAAGGCAGCCTGTTGGCTGCCACCACACTTCACAACCGTACAAGAGACTGACAAAAGAGTTTGTGCTTATCAGACATTTCTCAAAACACCCTTTCCGTACTTCCCTGCCCGTGTAATCTAAAACTTTTTTTTTAAACAGATGGAGGGGTAATATTTACACATCTGGCTTTGAATATTTTTTTTTTATGTGAGGGGGGAAAGTTCTTTCTCTCTCTCTCTCTCTCTCTCTCTCTCTCTCTCTCTCTCTCTCTCTCTCTCTCTTTCTCTTTTTCCTTCCTTCCTTCCTTCCTTCCTTCCTTCCTTCTTTCTTTCTTTCTTTCTTTCTTTCTTTCTAAAGAAGAAAAGTGAAAGATCATTCCACACCAAGGGAGTGTTTCAGAGCATTTAAAGAGGTGGGCAGGGTGCTTTTAGGATTAACTTACAGAGAAATTTGCAAATTTCAACTAAGCATAAAGCCAACATGTCCTGGATATCTCTCTTTTTTAAAAAAAAAAAACTTGGAGAGAAGGAGAGAAGTCTGGCTGGGGAATTCTGGGAGTTGAAGCCCATATATTTGAAGGTTGCCAAGGTTGAGAAATACAGAGATAAGGGATCACCTTCGCAACCCTTTTGTCGTAACCAGATTTCTCTTTTTGCCCCCGGGTTCTAGAAATCTGCAAATTCATTTTTCCCATTCACATGAATGATAGCAGTCTTCCAATAGTTGAAGGGCTGTGAGAAGGAAGAAGGTGTCATTCTAATTTCCATAGCATTATGAGGGCAGGACAAGAAAAGATGAAAAGTTTAATGAAAAGAAGGACTAGGAGAGACATTATAGCAGTGTTCCAATATCTCAGGGGCTGCCACAAAGAAGGAGTCAAACTATTCTCCAAAGCACCTGAGGGCAGGACAAGAAGCAATGGGTGAAAACTAATCAAGGAGAGAAGCAATGTAGAATTAAGGAGAAATTTCCTGACAGTTAGAACAATTAACCAGTGGAACAACTTGCCTCCAGAAGATGTGAATGCCCCAACACTGGAAGTTTTTAAGAAGAGATTGGATACCCATTTGTCTGAAATGGTATAGGTTTCCTGCCTGTGCAGTGGGTTGGACTAGAAGACCTCCAAGGTCCCTTCTAACTATTCTATTCCATTCCATTCCATTCTATTTTCTATTCCATTCCATTCCATTCTATTCTATTATTTTAGAAGCAATGGATGGAAGCTCATCAGAGGGAGATCCAACCTAGAAATAAGGAGGAATTTCCTGACAGTGAGAACGGTTAATCAGTGGAGCAGCTTGCTTCCTGGAGTTGTGGTTCTCACTTGCAAGAGGTTTACAAGAAGAGTATGGACATCTATTTATCCAGGATGATATAAAGTCTCCTTCCTTGGGCAGGGAGTTGGACTACAAGACCTCCAAGGTCACTTCTGCTCTATAAGTCTATGATCTCATTCTCACCCCAAAAGGAGATACTCTTAAGGTGTGCAGAGCTGTATATATATATATAAATGGCTGTGTGTATGTACGTTGCAGCATAATTCTGGAACGTCAAACTTGGTACACAGATTATCTACCCTCTGGGAACAAATACTGTGGGGGTCAGACACCCCTAGCACCCCTTGGGGTGTGTGTTCTGTTAAGATACAGCCTCTTGTGCCTTAAAATGGCTTCTATCGTACTGCCTTAAAATGGCTTCTACTTCACAGTACTCCACAAGGGGGCTCCCTCTGGTAAGGGGGAAAATCCAATATTAGAAATTGCGGTAATTTTCATGGAAGACCGGTTGGGATAAATAAATACCCAGGCAGCGCTGAGTTATCAGCTAATAGGTATTAAAATAGTCTTCTTTCCTCATCTTCTGATCTTGATTTGATAAATACAAGGGAGGGTCAGAGAAGATGACCATAGCATTCATTCAGTAGAGTTTCCTGTTTGCTGAAAGGTGGGTAGTGGGTATTTCAAAAGAAATTGGAGGAAAAACTCATAATTCTCCATCTCCATCTTCGACTTGGCAAAAGAAAACATCCCAAATAGATACGTTTTTATTTAACTGTCAAAAAAGGAAAGGTGGCCAGCTTCCCTAGAGGAGGTTAGGATGCCCACCAAAATAATTTTCTTGTCCCTCATTAGGTAAGTTCTTTCTCCAAGAATAGCATCAAGTCAAATCATCACGTCGTACAAATGAGATTCATACGGAGGAACATAAGATTGCATTTGCACCGCTCTGCTGTTGAGAGTTGATTCACATGCCCGGCTGATTCATGCACTCAGCTAATCTTGGTTAAGCATGGCCTTTTCTTTGTTTGATGACTCATTGTGCAACCAGACTGTTTGGTTAGTTTTTGGTTCAATGTTTTGTACCAACTCAGAACACGGGTGAAGTTAGTAATTCCATTACACTGGTTGTGTAATACCTCTTACACAATCTAAGAGGTTTTTCAGGATTCCTGATGGTACAAGAGATTCCAGATGTTGGTAAGTGTTCTTGAAAAGCAGTTTGTTATTGCGGCATTCCTGGACACCGTGCTATAACCTAGTTCACATTCATTTGTGTTAATTTTGGTTAGTTTTACCCTTGGTAAACATACTTGTGCCTAAGTGAGTTACAGTATAACAGAACAATAGGATTGGGAGGGACCTCGGAGGTCTTCTAGTCCAAACCCTACATATGCAGGAAACCCTCTACCATTTCAGACAAATGGTTGTCCACCCTAATTCTTCTTAAAACCCTCCAGTGTTGGAGCTTCACAATTTCTGGAGGCAAGTTGTTCCAATGGATTAATTGTTCTCACTGTCAGGAAATGTCTCCTTAGTTCTAGGTTGATTTTCTCTTAGAATGGTTTCCATCCATCACTTTTCGTCCTGCCTTCAGGTGCTTTGGAGAATAGGTTGCCCTTCTTCATGGCAGCCTCTTAGTTGTGTGAACTCATCAGTCCAGGGTATAATTAGAACTCATCAAATGGGTTAAGTCATTAACCAGGTTAACTTTGATCTAGAAGAATTGAGGCCCTTTGAACTCTGGTGCTGGAGAAGACTCCTCCAAGTTCCTTGGATTGCAAGGCGATCAAACCGGTCAGTCCTAGAGGAGATCAACCCTGACTGCTCTTTAGATCCTGAAGAGGAAACTCAAAATACTTTGGCCAACTAATGAGAAGGAAGGACTCCCTGGAGAAGAGCCTCATGCTGGGAAAGATTGAGGGCAAAAGAAGAAGGGGACGTCAGAGAATGAGATGGCTGGATGGAGTCACTGAAGCAGTAAGTCTGAGCTTAAATGGACCCCGGGGGGTGGTAGAGAACAGGAAGGCCTGGAGGAACGTTGTTCATGGGGTCGCAATGGATCGGACACAACTTTGCAACTGACAACAGCAAGAACATAGCCCATGAAGATTGAAATGGGATCTTTTTCCTTTAAAATGTTTTTATTTTCCATTTTTCATTTTCATACAGTCACATATATACTGTGCACAGCAGTCACATATATACTGTGCATGGGATCTTATGTGTCATAGGTTTACTATTCCTGATCTAGGAAAAAGGGATGGTTGTGAGATGGCTGGATTATAATGCAGAAAATTCCATACCCTTTCAATAATGAATAAAAGGATGTACCCCATCTTTCCTTTATATTCCAAGAGTTTTGTTGCTCAGGAGGCATCATAACACACAGCACAGCACCATACAATATAGCTCAGAGCACATCCTGAGCGCATAGGAGGCCTGAGATGAAATTCTGGGGCATTTTGTGATCAAACATCAGAAAGCCCGAAGGATAAACAACCAGATAGCATCAGAATGGAAGCCGAGAAATTGTGAACATGTTGCTCCAGATGTGTGATCACTCCTTACTCTTGTCTCCTTTTAGGGAGGTGTTTAAATAGAATAGAATAAAATACAGAATAGAATTCTTTATTTTGCCAAGTGTGATTGGACACACAAGGAATTTGTCTTTTGGTGCATATGCTCTCATAAAGAAAACTAAAATAGAATTCATTCATCAAGAATCATAAGATACAACACTTAGTGAAAGTCATAGGTTACTAATAAGCAATCAAATTATACTAGGAAACAAAATAAACAACCGAAAATTTAAAGATACAAGCAGCATGGTTATTTAGAACAAAACAGCAGTGATAATGGCTGT
This sequence comes from Thamnophis sirtalis, assembly GCF_051295495.1. Lineage (NCBI taxonomy): Eukaryota > Metazoa > Chordata > Lepidosauria > Squamata > Natricidae > Thamnophis > Thamnophis sirtalis. Next base: position 88,503,671 of record NW_028261387.1, read on the forward strand.
GAGTGTTATAAAAAAAAATCTTGGCCTTAGAAACCAGGTAGATAAGTAACAATGCACGGTTATTTCTTTTTAAAGACAGCTTTGAGCCTTTATGCAAAGTTCCTTTTTATCACGTACCAACATTGCCATGCTCTGGGACAATTTAATGTTTTGTAGTTCCGTTTGATTGTTTCCTACATGAAGATATTAAGAACGAGTGCAAGCTGCCTTCCGGGGATCCTGGGATATGTTTTGTAGTCTTAGGCAGGAATGTTTCTAGATACGAGAGGTGAGCAGCAATTCTGAAGACTTGAGATCAGGCTTTGTTGAAATAGTTACCAAGCAGGGAGAGCAAGAAAACAGATAGAATAGAATAGAATTCTTTATTGGCCAAGTGTGATTGGACACACAAGGAATTTGCCTTTGGAAAATAAGCGGCAGTCCTTGAAGTATTGGAAGGCTGCTATCAGGTCTCCCTTAAACCATCTTTTTGTTAGGCAAAATATACGTTCATCAGATGATTTAACCTCCAGTCCCACACACACCCTCATCATTTTTCTTGCTCTTCTCTGCATGCTTTCTTGAATCTCAACACCTAGGTTCTCCTGTTTGAGCAGGGGGCTGGACTAGAAGACCACCAAGGTCCCTTCCAGCTCTAGTCTATTCTAAAGAGTCGTTAATGCTGATTAACTTTGTATTGGATAATTGCACGGGGGGGGGGGGGGGGCTGAATCTCTGAAAGTTCCAGACAGTTTTGTTTTGCCTTTGTTAGGGCAATCAATACTTTCAGCCAGGAAAGGTTTGGCAATGAGTTTTTTTTAACAAGAATACTTTCTCTGGGTGTGGAGGGATTATGTAAAGTGGGGAGCCAAGGGTGACCTCTGTCACCTTTTTCTTTCTTAAAAAAAAAAAAGAATGTCATTAAAATACAAACTCCAGGTGGAAAAAAGGTGACCAGAAAGGGAGGAGGGGGATGAAAGAGGGAAGAGAGTGTAGGCTACAGGGAGACAGGGGGAAAAATATATCAACTTCTCTCCCCCCTCCAACAATACAGTACAAAATAAAATTATAATCTCTATTTTTTCTTTATCAATTTAACAAATGCTGGCCATTCCTATAACAGCAAGATATATTAATCTATGTTAATGCCACTTTATAATGCCTTGGTAAGGCCACACTTGGAATACTCCATTCAGTTTTGGTCGCCAGGATGTAGAAAAGATGTGGAGACTCTAGAAAGAGTGCAGATAAGAGCAACAAAGAGGATTAGGGGGCTGGAGGCTAAAACATATGAAGAACAATTGCAGGAACTGGGCATGGCTAGTTTAATGAAAAGAAGGACTAGGGGAGATATGATAGCAGTCTTCCAATATCTCAGGGGCTGCCACAAAGAAGAGGGAGTCAAACTATTCTCCAAAGCACCCGAGGGTAGAACAAGAAACAATGGGTTGAAACAACAATTAATTAGTGGAACAACTTGCCTCCAGAAGTTGTGAATGGTCCAGTACTGGAAGTTTTTAAGAAGATGTTGGATAACTATTTGTCTGAAATGGTATAGGGTTTCCTGCCTAGGCAGTGGGTTGGACTAGAAGACCTCCAAGGCTTCCAACTTTGTTATTCTATTCTATTCTAATCAGCACAACCCAAGAGTCCATTTTTTTCTGTCTCAAGCTACCAGAAGCAGTTTGCAAGTAGGAAAAAAAAGCTGGATATATTCTTTTCTCTTAGATTAAAGCAATCCAATTTGCTATGTCAACGTTCCAAATACCATCCACAATTAAATCAGAGTTCAAGGCAGAACTTTCCAATTTATTAAGAGACATGTTGGTACATCTGTGGGAACCCGAATATGAAAGCTTCCCAGGGTTCCCACCCAGTTGAAAGTTCGTGATCTTGTCCCCACATCCACAAGCCCATCACATGGTCTAATCTTCCTCTGCCATACTGGCATTTCCACCCATCCACTTCCGGTCAGGTGCAGAGGTGCAGAGACAAAGAATGACCTTGATTTCTAGAAAGGAGAGAGGTGGGGCTGAACAGATTATAAAAAGCCTAGCAAGCCCCTTTCTCGCCCCTTCTCTTCTTCTGCACCCAACATTGAAGCATGTGATCACCTTTTGTGTTCAGGACTCAAGCCATGTAGTCCTGTCCACCATTAAACCATCTTTCCAAGCAGCCTCCATGTCTCCAGTGTCTTTTCCCCCACTTGGAGCCGAACCCAGAAGGATATTTCTTTCAACACTGCATTTGGAAAAACACACTCAGAGTCCACTTTCTGCCACACATTTAACTATAACTTCAGTACATTAGAACAGTGTTTCTCAACCTTGGCAACTTGACGATGTCTGGACTTCAACTCAACTTCAAATGCTGGCTGGGGAATTCTGGGAGTTGAAGTCCAGACATCTTCAAGTTGCCAAGGTTGAGAAACACTGCATTAGAACATTACACATTACCTTGCTAGAGTAGTAAAAATCAAATGCCCTTTTATAAAAATGAAATCTGTGTGAGGGGATTCTAAATATGACTGGTTTTGTTTTAAAAAAAACCACACTTGCACACAAATACAAAAAGCAGTAAAATGGGAAAAAGGACCCAGCTCTTTTTGCACGATATGTTTTTTTTCCCCCCGCTTGTGAGACATTTTGTATAGGAGAAAATTACTTTTCAATCTTTTTCAGGCCAAGCAATCTGTTGATTTAAAAATAAAAAATAAAAACTTCCAGAACTCTAATCAACAGACGAAGCTTTAGTGCCAGAAAATTGGCTGCGTGCATCTGAGTGATTTCGTTCTCCCTCTTCTCTTTCAGGGAACTCCACCATGTTTCATGCAATCCTAGAGATTTGTGGAATATTGTTTGAAAAACCTTGCTCTGAAATCCTTTAGAATAAATTTGCATGTTGGAGAGAAGTATTCCAGTCTAGCCTTCTGGCTGACGTTTCCATTTTGTTTTTCATTGATTGATTGACCAATTGATTGAACAATGGCAGTGCAGGACGTAACACCCGGGTATGAATTAACTGATTGATTGCAGTGCTGAACGTTGATTGATTGAATTGATTGAAATTGCAAGATTTATAAGCTGTCCCAACCTGACCTGGGGCCGCCTACATGAGTAAACTAGAAAATGGAATTATCACAAGCCATTAAGGCCAGTACAGTTATTTTATTTGCTTGAGATATTCCACTTGGTATGGCTCAATACAAGTAAATTAACATGAGCCGAGGTGGCACAGTGGTTAGGGTGCAGTACTGCAGGTGACTGTTTATTATTATTAATTTTTAAAATTTTTTAATTTAAAACAAGTACAACATCCTTCTTTACATGCTATAGAAAGTGTATCAGTCGATCACAAATAAACTTTCGTCCATCTCCTCCACAGTCAACAAACATAACTCATGTTAACTCAAGTGTTTTAACTCAGATATTCATACATATCACCATCGTCATATATCCATTTTCATTTGACTGTAATTATTATTTTAAAATATTATTATTAATAATAATACTCTTAAACAATACATGCCCAGACCAGTGGGGAAAAAAAAGAGAAACCAATAAAAAAGACAAAAAAGACAAAAAGAACAAAGGACAAGGCAGGGAAGAAAAAACAAAAAACAAAAAGCAAGAAAAGAAAAAAAAAAGAAAAAGCAACACAGGTATATATTATATAAAAAAATGTATATCAGCTGGTTACAACATGTTTTGGTGCATCTCTTCCATTAATTCATATTAATTCAAAAATCTTGACTCAAATGTTTACCATATTGCCATCATTATACCTCCACTTTTAGTTAACTACAGTTATTCAAACATCCTTCAACCTTAACTATGCCAAAGATTTAGTCCATAACCACATGCTGACATTTCATTTATTTGTTTGCAAAATCCTCTATTAACATCAAATCCTCATAGTCACCAGCAGGTGACTGTTATCTGCAGTTCAGTGGTTCTAATCTCACCGGCTCAAGGTTGACTCAGCCTTCCATCTTTCCGAGGTGGGTGAAATGAGGACCCAGACTGTGGGGGCGATATGCTGACTCTGTAAACCGCTTAGAGAGGGCTGAAAGCCCTATGAAGCGGTATATAAGTCTAACTGCTATTGCTAACATCATAAGCACGATTGGCTGGGTAACTTTGTGCCAATCACTAGGCGACTGTGTGTTCTAGTCTCACCTTAGGCACGAAAGCCATGAGGGTAACCTTGGATCAATCACCAGGAGATAGTGAGTTCTAGTTTTGCCTTAAGCATGAAAGCCACCAAGAGGACTTTGGGCCAATCACCAGGAGACGGTGTCTTCTAGTACCACCTTAAGCTGAGCATCAAAGCCAGTTGGGTGAATTTGGCCCGTCACTCTCTCTCAGTCCAACCCACCTCACAGGATTGTTGCTGTGGGGGGAAAAAAAGGAGGAGGAAAGAGTACCAGGTATGCTTGCCACCTTGAGTTATTTATGAAAATAATAAAAGTAGGATATCAGTAAATAAATAAGCAATAGCAACAGTGATGGGTTCCTTCATACCATCATCATGGAGTCTAAAAGTCCATTGAAAACAAGATGGCTTTAAGTTCAAACTGTCCAAAGAGCTGCTGGTTCTGTTCTACAGAGGAATTATTGAGTCTGTCATCTGCACCCCCATAACTGTCTGGTTTGGCTCTGCTACCCAACAAGACAGGCACAGACTTCAAGGGATAATTAGAACTGCAGAAAAAAAAAACCAATTGCTACCAATCTGCCTTCCATCAAAAAGAGGGCTGTGAGGACATTTAGATCCTAAAAAACTGGCCTCTATGTATCCCAATTTACAACCTAAATGCTGGAGATGTGATTGTGCTGATGCTACTTACTTTCATATATGGTGGACTTGTAAAAAGGTTAAAGCATTTTGGATAAAAATATGATGGATTATGCAAAATGTTCTTAAAAAAAGGATAAAGTTTACCCCTCAGTTATTTTTGTTAGGTATAATTACTGATTGTACAGTTGTAGAGATGAACCTGATTTTGCATTTAATAACCGCAGCTAGACTGCTGGTGGCGCAATACTGGAAGAAGGAAGATTTTGCCTACTATTCAAGAATGGACATGGAAAGTAACAAACCTAGCAGAGATGGCTAAAATATCAGCATATCTCAAGGACCATTCAAAGGAGAGGTATAAACTGGAGTGGAGAAGATGGATTGACTATACTCAAAATAAATATGGGACTAAGAAATTCCAGATAGCTTATGACTGAAGAAACAAGGAATGATATAATCTGTTTAGAGCTAGCCTAGCAAGGAGGAGTTAAAGCTCAAATGAAAGATGATATTAACTTTTTTTAAAGTTTATTTTAGAATGTTTTTGTTAAAGATTTATAACCTGTATTGGTTCTGGGAAATCGAGGGGGGGGGGAGAAGGTTGGGGGGGGGGAAGTAAATATTTGTAAAAGTTTTTTTTTTTTTCAAAATTCTCAATTAAAAAAAAAGAGGGCTGTGAAAATATCTACAGATCCCTCACATTCTGGAGATAAATTGCTTCAACTTCTGCTCTCAAAACGTGGCTATACAGCATTGCACATCAGAACAACTAGACACAAGGGCATGATTTTTGATAAATGTATTCTATTTTATTTTTCTTTATGTACACTGAGAGCATATGCCCCAAAGGCAAATTCCTTGTGTGTCCAATCACACTTGGCCATAAAGAATTCTATTCTATTCTATCTTTTTTCTTGCTCTCCCTGCTTGTTAAATATTTCAACAGTCTTCAGAATGGCTGCCCACCTCTCGTATCTAAAAACATTCCTGTCTAAGACTACAAAACATATCTTAGGACTGCCGGAAGGCAGTCCACTGGTGGTTCTTCTATCTTCATGTAGGAAACAATTAAATGGAAGTACAAAAGTACATAGAACGTTAAATTGTCCCAGAGCATGGCAATGCTGGTATGTGATAAAGAGGAACTTTGCATAAAGGCTCAAAGCTTTATTCAAAAAAAAATAAACCAAAACAAACCCTGCATTGTTACTTATCTACCTGGTTTCTAAGACCAAGAGTTTTTTGTAATGCCCATGCCCACGGCCATCATTACTGCTGTTTTGTTCTAAATAAGTTGGGGAAGGAGATTTAACTTCTCCAGCATCAAGGAGAAATAATAATTAGAACAATTATGTTCGACTGGAGTGACAATTATGGTGCTGGAGAAGACTCCTGCATTGAGTCCCTTGGACTGCAAGGCGATCAAACCGGTCAGTCCTAGAGGAGATCAACCATAACTGCTCTTTAGAAGGCCAGATCCTGAAGAGGAAACTCAAATGCTTTGGCCACCTAACGAGAAGGAAGGACTCCCTGGAGAAGAGCCTCATGCTGGGAACGATTGAGGACAAAAGAAGAAGGATGACAGAGAAGGAGGTGGCTTGATGGAGTCACTGAAGCAGTAGCATGAGCTTAAATGAACTTCAGAGGATGGTAGAGGACAGGAAGGCCTGGAGGAATGTTGTCTATGGAGTTGCTATGGGTCGGATATGACTTTGCAACTAACAACAAGAAGAAAAACAATGTTGGACTTGTGTTTCACCACCCATACAACCTTTAGCTATATCTAAATTTAATTGGTCCATCTGTTGTCAAAACATTAGCTGGAACAAAAAATAAACATTCTAGGCAAAACCTTCCACTTAATCACAAATATTCTCCCCAATAATATATTATTCTCTTGCATCTTAATGTATCTTTTTAAACTTCACTTCATGTCTTAACACAATTATTTTGAAATAACATATAATTCATAGTTGTCCAACCAACACCCAAATTTTTAACCTTTTTCACCAACTCAAACCCAATTTTGTTCATCAGTTCTGATTGATTTTTTTTATCTTCATATTTTTTTTGCTAATATCTTTGTCTTCTGTCTGTTAATTTTAAAACCAGCTAATATATTGAATTCTTTTAGTTTTCTCATTAATAGTTCAATCTCCTTTAATGAGTCTTTCCAAACCAGCACCAAATCATCAGCAAAAGTTCTCAACTGGTAAGGCTCTTTATTACATATATAATATTTTTACACATATTGTTCTTATGTCTCTATTCAAAGAAACATAATAAACAGAAGGGGAGCCAGTGAGCAACATTGCCTTGCTGCTTTTTGTATTTCAAAAGGTTCTGTTACATCTCTGTTGTGGCCCAGCAGGAGCCGTTGGAGCTGCCACCAGACTCCGACAGCGAGGGGCCCTATGAGTCAGCTCTGAGGATGTGGAGGACCCTGGACAGGGTTCCAACTCTGAGCAGGGCGCAGAGTGGCTGGTTGGCCACCAGGAGGCGCCTGAGCCTTGGACCGGTGGGGCGGAGACAAGGGAGTGTGATCCCAACGTCATGCATTGGAGCAGTGGGGAGGAGCCAAGGGAGTTGTTCCTGGATGCCCAGCACTGAAGAGCTAATAAGTGTAAGGAACAGTTGTGCAGTTACAGGAGATAATTGCACTCAGCTGGTGGTAATTAGGTTCCTCTCAAGACTATAAAAGGAATGATTGTGCACATGCCCTTTTGCAGAAGTCAACGTATTCACTAAAGTTGGAGAATTTTTGTGGCCAGCTTGGCAGGCTGGATTGCTGCCAAGGTTAGTCTTTGCTGGATTGCTGGCAACGTTTTGTCTGTGCTGGATTGCTGGCAACGTCTTGTCTGTGCTGGATTGCTGCCAAGGTCCTGTCTGTTTGTCAATAAATCCTTGCAGTATCTTTGTCTTGGCGTGCTTTGGTGTAGGATGAGGGTGTCAGAACACATTAATTTGCACTTCAGGTGAGGTTCAAGTTGACTACCCATTTTGTAAAGTTCTCCCCCAAATTCATACCTTCCAAGACTTTAAAGGAAAAATACCAATTTCAGTTATCAAATGCTTTCTCCACATCTAAAAAAAAATGAAGCTGGCTTTTCATTAGGCTGTTCTAAGTATTCTACAAATGCCATGTTTCCTAAAATTTATCAACTTTTTTGAAATTTGTAAGAAGAACTAAAATTTGGCTATTTGTTTAAGTTAAAATATACAGTTGGAACAATGTGGATCAAAGCTCTGAAATTTACATTATGTTATAATCCTAAAGAGTATTTTTATAAACTGATGTCTTGTTGGTATTTGTTCCTGGCAAAATTGTTTCAGATGTATAAGGGTACTTTGAATTTATGCTGGAATTGAAAGCCATAAGAGGTTGCCTTGTTTTCTTTTTTAAAAAAGAGGTTTTTATCATGCTTGATAAATGTGGAAAAAAAGCTAAAAAACATTGGATTCAAATATATTACCATATTTTTCAGAGTATAAGAAACACCTTTTTCCCTCAAAAAGGCTGAAAATCTGGGTATGTCATACACTGAATACAGAATTTTGTGCCTTCTGAAACCCCGCCCCTTCACCAAAATGGCCATGCAATGCCTATAGGAGGTTTTCAGAGTGCTCCTGGGTGCTGGGGAAGGCAGAAATGAGTGAAAACCAGGCTGTTTTTTGCTCAGTTTTGCCCTCCCACCCCCCAGGAGCACTCTACAAGCTCCTAAATGCTATTCATGCCCTTTTTGAAAAAAAAAATGGGCTCATTTTTGGGAAAAACGGGCTGTTTTGGGAGGTCTGCAGAGTACAAAAACTTTTTTAAAAAAAATTGCCTCTTCAAAATCTTGGTGGATCTTATACTCCGGTGCATCTTATACTCCGAAAAATACGGTACATTAATTCAAAAGATTTAAAAGATTAATATATAACTGAAGGTTCTCTCCCTCCCTCCCTCCTTCCTTCCTTCCTTCCTTCCTTCCTTCCTTCCTTCCTTCCTTCTTCCTTCTTCCTTCCTTCCTTCCTTCCCTCCCTCTCCCTCCCTCCTTCATATTAGTTTTAAAATATTATTTTTTATCTTTCCGGTTTAAAATTTGAACACAATTCTAAGAACAAAATTAGGATGACATCACTGTGAAAACTCTTTATTAGTTTTATTTATTATTACTATGAGTTATTGAACTATGAGCCAGATTCCCTGATGGCCAGAAGACCTCACCAGTTGATCTTAACAAATGTTTAGAGTGGCATTCGATGCCATTTGAAATAAACCCCGACTGCTTAACAGGGGCAGCTTGGTGTAGTGGTTAAGGCACCAGGCTAGAAATCACGGTGATTGTCCTAAAGACACCCAGCTAGCTTTTATGTCTAAGAGAGGGTTAGAATGTAAAGTCTCTTGGTGATTGACTTAAAATCACCCATCCAGGTTTCATGCACTGGAACTCCCAGTCTCCTGCTTTCTAGCTTGGCGCCTTAAAACCTACACCAAACTGGATCGCTACTCATTGAAAGGCATGGTTCAGGAGATATGCCTTTTGACCAACATTTCTTTTTTCATAAAAAAAAAAAAATAGGCACACATTCCCATGGAAGTTTCCACCTGAGAGCCACACCTGTCTGCAATCCGTGTTGCGTTGAGCTGAGATTATCGGTATGGCGAAAGAGGGAGTTGTTTCTCGGCAATTTTCGCACCACAGATTTTGTTTTGTTTTCCTTTCTGACGCAGAAGTCAAACAGAGTTATCTCAGCCCCTGTTGGTGCCTGTTTGCTTCTATCTGCTCGGGAATTAAGACCAGGTAAATGCCAGGGTGACTTAAGAAATTCAGGTGCAGTTAAGTCCACAACATAGGGGCCACAATTGAGCCTAACATTCCATTACAGCCCTAGTACCATTTTATGCGTGCCACCCTTCATGTAAACAGAGGCAGGGTGTGGGTGACATGGATGGTTTCTTTCCAACACCCCTTTCTTCTGCAGACCCCTTTGTGTCCAATCTGCCCTCCAAAAAAAGCAGATTGTGGTTGTTAGGAATACTGTACAATGCAAGAAAGAAATATTATGCATAGTATCTGCAGACTTTGGAAGAAAGGTGAGCTATCAATCAATCAAGCAAGCAGCCAATTATTCAGAGATTGGAAATACGATGTGGCTGGGGAATTTTGAGAGTTGAAGTCCACACATCTGGAATAGAATAGAATAGAATAGAATGGAGTATAGTGTAGTGGAGTGTGTAGTGGATGGAGCGGAGTGGAATTAAATGAAACGGGGAGAGGAGTGGAACGGAACAGAACAGAATTCTTTATTAGCCAAGTGTGATTGGGCACACAAATAATTGTCTCTAGTCCATAAGCTCTTGGTATACACACATACAACAACAAAGTGATAGCTCATAGATCACAAACCATACTTGCAATAATCATAAAATACAATCAACAAGTGATAACCTATTAGATACCAATAGGAAGTAAGAAAGATGAAAATACGAGAAATGAGAAGACAAGGAAGATGATAATAGCAATACAGCCTGATTACATGGAATTATTTTTTTTTTTGCTAGGCCTAAGACAGTGCTGTGGGAATTAAGTGTTCAGCAGAGTGATGGTACGTGAGTAGGGGAAACTGTCTTTGAATCTAGTTGTTTTGGCATGCAATGAGTCCAGTGGTGGGTTTCAAAGTTTTTTAGAACCTCTTTAGGTGTGGCCTGCTTTGTGGCAATGGCTTGCCAGCCATGTGACTGGGTGGGCATGGCCAACTTGTAAAATGTGGTGAAACTCACTTAACAACGCTCTTGCTTAGCAACCAAAATGTTGGCTCAGAAGCTCTGGCATTGAAGTGTGCAATTCTTAAAAGACCCTCGCACCCCTAACCCTTTAGAAAAAAGCCCCTCAGGGGTGTTCAAACTTGACAGCTTTAAGACTTGTGGACTTCAACTCCCAGAATTCCTCCTCTCGCTCTTCATCTTGATGATGTGCGGACGGGTGGGGGGGAGGGAGCTGGAACCGGTTCTAAATGGCACTGTAGATTTGTGGAACCTCTTCTATAGAAGAGCTTAGAACTGGCAGGAACCCACCCCTGAATAAGTCGCCAAAGTTTGAAAAACACTGATTTAGAATGATCTTTCCATTACAACCAACTCCTTTTTTGCATTCTTCTCTTTGGAAGTAAAAGGGCTGAAGACTTTTCATACGCAGGTACTTGATGTTTTAAACGCCTAGTCTAGGGGTGTCAAAAACAAGGCCCCGGGACCGAATCCAGCCTGCAGGGTACTTAGATCTGGCCTGCGAGGCTGCCCTGGAAAGAGCGAAGGACTGGCCCGTGGTGCTTCTGCCAGCGAAAAGGGGCCCTGTTTTCACTGGCAGAAGGTTGCAGGAGGCTGTGAAAGCCCAAAACGGAGCTCGGGAGCCCGTTTTTGCTGGCAGAGCACTGGGCCCACCACAAGTGCCCCCAACACGAGTGACATCAAGCTGGCCATGCCCACCCCAGCCAATCACCTCCCGGCCCCTCAAGGTCAAACACAACCCTGATTCGGCCCTGAATTAAATCGAGTTTGACACCCCAGGCCTAGTCTACAACTTAACTAACTTTTTGGTCTCACTGCTGTCCAATGACAGCACTCTTGCGTTTTGAGTTGTCACACGGCTGCTGCTGTCAGTAATCTGCCCGTTAATAACATTTGAGGATCAGCCTGGATCGGTTCAGTTTAGGCAATAAGCTGTTCTGGTTACAATAACAAACAAGAAGTCAGAATCCTTGCCATCATCTTCCTCATCATGCCTGCTCCGTAGATAAAAATAATCCAACATAAACATTCTCCAAATGAAACTGAAATGTTTTGCACACATACACACACATATATAGTAAGCTTTTTAGGAGAAAAATGAGCTGCCAAATGATGTATTAATTTTTAGCAGATGAGCTCATCTTACTGTTGGAAATGGTGAAGGGTAATACTATTTATTTATTTACTTGGATATATATATGTATATGTAGAGACCTACATACTAACACCCGCGAAAACCTCAGAAAACGTATATGTATGTGTGTGTGTGTGTATATATATATATTGTGGGTTATGGGTTGTGACTTTAAGTATATATATATATATATGTATGTATTTATGTATGTATGTATATGTATATGTATATGTATATGTATAAGTATACGTATACGTATATATGTATATATGTATATATATGTGTGTGTATATATATATACATGTATATATGATGTATATATGTATATATGTATATATGTATATATGTATATACGTATATATGTATATATGTATATATATGTGTGTGTGTATACATATATATGTATATATGTATATATGTATATATATATGTGTGTGTATATATACATACATGTGTACATGTATACATGTATGTGTGTGTGTGTGAGTGTGTGTACATATATACATACATACACGGACGCAAAAACACACCGTACATACACACACACAAACACACATATATATATATTATATACTTAATTTTATATATACCATATACATATACATATGTGTGTGTGTGTCTGCATTACAATCCACATACATACACATTTGAATACCATTTCCCATTAAACTAGGTATGCATTTATTTCAAAGATAGCTTCACCATCCAATTCCAGAATAGCAGAAATTTGGAAGGGGCTTTGGAGGTCTTCTAGTCCAGCCCCATGCTCAGGCAGGAGACGCTGCACCATTTCAGACAAATGGTTGCCCAATCTCTTAAAAGCTTCCAGTGTTGGAGCAGACCCACAACTTCAGGAGGCAAGCTGTTTAATGGATTAATGGTTCTCATTGTCAGGAAATCCCTCCTCTCGTTGAGAGAAACTGCAAATCACTGCACACTCTTTGATAATCTTCTACATTCCATATTCTATTCTATTCTATTCTATTCTATTCTATTCTATTCTATTCTATTCTATTCTATTCTATTCTATTCTATTCTATTCCTTTCCATTCCATTCCTATTCCTATTCCTATTCCTATTCCTATTCCTATTCCTATTCCTATTCCTATTCCTATTCCTATTCCTATTCCTATTCCATTCCATTCCATTCCATATTCTATTCTTCTACTCATTATGTTCTCTCCAGCCCTGAGGGTCTTTGGAGAACAGGTTGTCCTCCTCTTCTCTGTGACAGCCCCTTCGATATTGGAACACTGCTACCATGACCCCTCCCCCACCCCCAGTCCCTCTTTTCATTTTTAGTCCTCCTTTTCATTTCAAGGCAGCTTACAACCAGAGGACAAAGTGTTGGCCAAAGTGGATGATTGGTGATCGATAGAGGTGTTGAGGTTCAAGATAGGGGTGGACTGCTGGGGGTCTGCAGGGGTTTGGGAGAACCTCTAGCTAAGATTCTCTGAAGTTTGGAGACCCTCCAAATCCCACTCCTGGCTGGCGCCGCCCATCCAGCCCCTCCCAGGAGTCCCCATGCAGCCCGTTTTGGATGCACACATAAGTGTAGGCACGTGTGGAGCAGTGGTGGGTTTCAAAAATTGTTCGAACCTACTCTGTGGGTGTGGCCTCCTTTGTGGGAGTGGCTTGCCACCCATGTGACCGGATGGGAGTGGCTTGCCGCCCATGTGACCGGATATGAAGATGCCGACAACACTTGTCAGAACCACCTTAAATTACCTCCCACACAGCACTGGCATGCATAAGAATATGATGTAAACTTGTTTTTTAAAAGGCATCTTTGGTTTGCGTTAAAACAACTTCAACACACGCAATGTTCTGATTGCCCCACAAACGCAGTAGTCATCCTTACCTTTCACAGAGGCACTGAGTTTTATAAATATGAGCATGCTAGTGTAGAATAATCATATCCAAGGACCAGTGGTGGGTTTCAAAAATTTTTGGAACCTCTTCTGTAGGTGTGGCCTGCTTTCCGGGTCCACCGGTGGAACCTCTTCTAACCGGTCCGGTAGATTTGACGAACCGGTTCTACCGAATAGGTGCGAACTGGTAGGAACCCACCTCTGACCCACATCTCCTAGAGCCAAGCTGTCCCACTCATTTGTCCTTCTCACTGTCAGGAAATTCCTCCTTAGTTCCAGGTTTGATCCCCCTCTGAGTTGTTATCCTGCCCTCCGGTACTCTAGAGAATAAATCAATGCCCTCTTTCCCTGCGGCAGCCCTTGAAGATTGCTATCAGGTCTCCCTTAAACCATCCTTTTGTCAGGCAAAATATACTTTGCCTTTCATCATACGATTTAACCTCCAGACCCACACACACCTTCATCGTTTTTCTTGCTCTTCTCTGCACTCTTTCGAGAACCAGGGGTGGGCTTCAAAAATTTTAGCAAGAGGTTCTCTACCTGGTTGCTGAGTGGGCATGGTCACGGTGGGCATGGCCTAGTCAGCCTCCTACACCATTGGGGGGGGGCGTTTTTGCCCTCCCCGAGCCCCGTAGGCTTTCTTTGGGCCTCCGGTAAGGTGTAAATGGCCTCCCCAGGCTACTGAGGCTCTCTTCCCAAACTTCTGGTAGGCCCAGTTTTTGCCCTCCTGAGCCTCCACACCAGAGGTGGGTTCCTACCAGTTCGCACCTATTCGGTAGAACCGGTTCGTCAAATCTACCGAACCGGTTAGAAGAGGTTCCACTAGTGGACCCGGAAAGCAGGCCACACCTACAGAAGAGGTTCCAAAATTTTTTGAAACCCACCACTGGCCCTTGGATATGATTATTCCACACTATCATATTTATAAAACTCAGTGCCAACCCATCCCCAAGTTTCAGGGAGGCCTGATAGCACCAAAATGGGGGTCGTGCATGCACACGTGGGGGGGGGGAACATGGGAGCACAGGGGAACCTGCAAGGAGTGGAGGCACTGGCTTATGGGTGTTGGAACTTGTGCGCACGCTGTTGGCACCTGTGGGAAAAAAGATTCACCATCCCTGCTGTACTGCAAATGATTCGATACAAAAATATGCAAAGCTCCATGAGATAAAGAAGAATCCGCAGGTAGTCCTGGACTTTTTTTTTAAAAAAAAACCAAACAAACATTTTTATTAAGTTATAAAGCACTATAAAATGCAAAATACAAAAGTAAATAAAAGGGCAATGAGGAGGGGAGGGGAAAGAAAAGAAAAAGAAGCATTGACTTCCCACTCTTGTCAGTAGAATAAAGCATTCACATCCAATCACAACTTTTTTGCTTTTCCATAATAATATGAATAAGTCGTTTCTATCACGATCTATCAATCTAATTCAGGGAGGGATAACTTTTTCCTCCTCGCGTGCCGAAATCGTGCGCATGCCCACACCCATAATGCAGTGCACCACAACTCCCCACGCAGGCATGCATGACCCCCTGTGCTCCCCCACCCCTGCGCATTTGTGTGACCCCCCCCATGCCCCCATGCATGTATGTGATCCCTGTGCCCCATTTTGGGCCTAGCAAGTCTCCCTGAAGCCTCCTGAAACAAAAAACAGGACACGAGGGGTGTGCTGCCCCCCCATGTCCGCATATGACCCCCCCGCCTATGTGCATGCGTGCAACCCCCGCGCATGTGCGCACATCTCCCGTATGCACTGCAGAGATCCGAAAATCAGCTGGCCTCCTCCTCTTCCTCCCCCTCCAGCAAGCTAGCTTGCCTTACAGCATGGTGCGTTAATGTCTCTGTCCACTTTTCCATCTTTAGAGAGCATCATTCCTAGATATTTGAACTCTGGCCCCTGTGTTATGCTTGTAGTCTCTCTTACTAGCATGAGGTGCAGAAAGGCTGAATATGGCCCTGGGCCTCCCAACAATTTGGGTGTTACCTTATAAAAAGTTGAGAACATCACAGATGGGTGTCTATGGCGGTTCTCAGCCACCCACATCAGGGTCCTTTTTTCAAAGGGCACCTGGACTTGCTTTGTTTTTCCTTGAAGATGTTTTGCTTCTCCTCCAAGAACTTTCTTCAGTCAGAACGGAAGAAGCTTCTTGGAGGGGAGGGGAAACGTCTCCAAGGAAAAGCAAAGGAAGTGGATAGGCCTGTTTTAATGAAAAGAAGGACTCGGGGTGACATGATAGCAGTGTTCGGATTTCTCAGGGGTTGCCATAAAGAAGAGGGTCTCAAACTATTCTCCGAGGCACCTGAGGGCAGGACAAGAAGCAACGGGTGGAAACTAATCAAGGAGAGAAGCAACCTAGAAGAAGAAATTTCCTGACAGTTAGAACAATTAACCAGTGGAACAATTTGCCTCCAAAAGTTGTGAATGCCCCAACACTGGAAGTTTTAAGAAGAGATTGGATAACCATTTGTTTGAAATGGTATAGGTTTCCTGCCTGAGCAGGTGGACTAGACCACCTACAAGGTCCCTTCCAACTCTGTTATTCCCTTCCATTCCACTCCTCTATTCTATTCTATTCTATTCTATTCTATTCTATTCTATTCTACTCTACTCTACTCTACTTTATTCTTTTTCTATTCCATTCCATATTCCATTCTATTCCATTCCATTCTATTCCATTCCATATTCTATTCTATTCTATTTTCTATTCCATTCCATAATTCTATTCTATTCTATTCTATTCTATTTTCTATTCCATTCCATTCCATAATTCTATTCTATT
Organism: Thamnophis sirtalis; assembly: GCF_051295495.1. NCBI lineage: Eukaryota > Metazoa > Chordata > Lepidosauria > Squamata > Natricidae > Thamnophis > Thamnophis sirtalis. Next base: position 88,520,008 of record NW_028261387.1, read on the forward strand.
CTATTCCATTCCATTCCATTTTCCATTCCATTCCATTCCATTTTCCATTCCATTTTCCATTCCATTTTCCATTCCATATTCTATTCTATTCCATTCTATTCTATTCCATTCCATTCCATTCCATTCCATTCCATTCCATATTCTATTCTATTCTATTCCATTCCATTCCATAATTCTATTCTATTCTATTCCATTCCATTCCATTTTCCATTCCATTCCATTTTCCATTCCATATTCTATTCTATTCTATTCCATTCTATTCTATTCCATTCCATATTCTATTCTATTTTCTATTCCATTCCATAATTCTATTCTATTCTATTCTATTCTATTCTATTCTATTCCATTCCATTCCATTTTCCATTCCATTTTCCATTCCATTTTCCATTCCATATTCTTCTATTCTATTCTATTCTATTCTATTCTATTCTATTCCATTCCATTCCATTCCATATTCTATTCTATTTTCTATTCCATTCCATTCCATATTCTATTCTATTCTATTCTATTCCATATTCTATTCTATTCTATTTTCTACTCCATTCCATATTCTATTCTATTCTATTCCATTCCATTCCATTCCATATTCCATTCTATTCCATTCCATTCCATTCCATTCCATTCCATATTCTATTCTATTCTATTCCATATTCTATTCTATTCTATTCTATTCCATATTCTATTCTATTCTATTCTATTCTATTCCATATTCTATTCTATTCTATTTTCTACTCCATTCCATATTCTTATTCTATTCCATTTTCTATTCCATTCCATATTATATTCTAAAAAACCAGTTGCCTTTAAAAAATAGCCCCTTTGGGACGATTGCAGAAGGCACGTGGACTCTCTTCTGCTGCTTCGTGGAAGCTGCCTTTTAACCCCCCCCCACCCCCCACCCCCAGCCTCCACTGCAGGATAGCTGCAGCCTGCAAAGACATTCCTGACCTGAGGTTAGGCTGCAAGATCCACGGTGACCTCCCCTGCCTTCTCTCCCGCAAGCCTTGATCTGTTGGCCTCCTGCCTGGCAATTTGCATAGTTTATGAGCCGCATGGACTTGTGCTTATGGCTGTACGGGAAGCTCAACCTCAGCTGGAGAGCGAGCGGCCTCGGTTTTCGCACAGGGGCATCCTTGAGCGCCATCGTCAGGTTACTTTAGCGCACTGCGGTTGCCATCAAAGAGCGGCTAAAGATGTTTTGTTCCCCAAAAAGATGCTTGATTCTTGAGCCTGGCCAGAGGTGGGTCAGAAAAGGTCCCGGAAGGGAGAACTGGAAATGGGCAGTTCAAAAATAATTGCGATTATTTGGAAAGAGATGTAGTTTAGAAATAGAAATAGTCTAGACTAGACTAGACTAGAATATAAATAAATATAAATATAAATAGACTAGACTTGACTAGAAATAAAAATAGACTAGACTAGAGTAGAAGAGAAGAGAGAGTAAAGAATAGAATAGAAATAGACTAGACTAGAATAGGAAATAGAAATAGACTAGACTAGAATAGGAGAAGAGAGAGAATAGAATAGAATTAGAAATAGACTAGACTAGACTAGAAATAGATTAGACTAGACTAGAATGGGAAAAGAGAAGAGAAAAGAGAATAGAGAATAGAGAATAGAATAGAAATAGAATAGAATAGAATAGAAGAAAAGAGAGAGTAGAGAATAGAAGAGAATTAGAAATAGAATAGAATAGGAGAAGAGAAGAAAAGAGAGTAGAGAATAGAATCAAATTGAATAGAAATAGAAATAGACAACTAGAATAGGAGAAGAGAGAGTAGAGAATAGAAGAGAAATAGACTACACTAGAATAGGAGAAGAGAAGAGAGAGTAGAGAATAGAATAGAATATTCTATTCTATTTTTTATTTTCCGTCTATTCTATTCTGTTCTGTTCTGTTCTGTTCCTTTCCTTTCCTTTCCTTCCCATCCCATCCTAATTCTATTCTAATTCTATTCTATTCTATTCCACCCCATTCCCATTTCATTCCCATTCCCATTTCTATTCTATTCTATCCCATTCCTATTCCCATCCTATCCTATCCTATCCTATCCTATCCTATCCTATCCCATTCCATTCCTTTCAAGTCCAGTCCAGTCCTGTCCTGTCCTGTCCTATCCCATCCCATCCCATCCCATCCCATCCCATCCCATCCTGTCCCATCCTATTCCAATTCCAATTCCTATTCTATTCCTATTCTAGTTCTATTCCATTCCTTTCCTTTCCATTCCATTCCAGTCCTGTCCTGTCCTGTCCTGTCCTATCCTATCCTATCCTATCCTATCCTATCCTATCCTATCCTATCCTATCCTTTTCCATTCCAGTCCAGTCCTGTCCTATCCTATCCTATCCTATCCTATCCTTTCCAGTCCTGTCCTGTCCTATCCTATCCTTTCCAGTCCTGTCCTGTCCTGTCCTATCCTATCCTATCCTATCCTATCCTATCCTATCCTATCCTTTTCCATTCCAGTCCATTCCATTCCTGTCCTGTCCTGTCCTGTCCTATCCTATCCTATCCTATCCTATCCTATCCTATCCTATCCTATCCTATCCTATCCTATCCTATCCTATCCTTTTCCATTCCAGTCCAGTCCAGTCCTGTCCTATCCTATCCTATCCTATCCTATCCTATCCTATCCTATCCTATCCTTTCCAGTCCTGTCCTGTCCTGTCCTGTCCTATCCTATCCTATCCTATCCTATCCTATCCTATCCTATCCTATCCTATCCTATCCTATCCTATCCTTTTCCATTCCAGTCCATTCCATTCCTGTCCTGTCCTGTCCTATCCTATCCTATCCTATCCTATCCTATCCTATCCTATCCTATCCTATCCTATCCTATCTCATCCCATCCCATCCCATCACACCCCATCACACTCTATTCTATTCTATTCCTATTCCAATTCCAATTCCAATTCCTATTCTATTCCTATTCTATTTCTATTCTGTTCTATTCCATTCCTTTCCTTTCCTTTCCATTCCATTCCATTCTAATCCAGTCCAGTCCAGTCCTGTCCTGTCCTGTCCTGTCCTGTCCTATCCTATCCTATCCTATCCTATCCTATCCTATCCTATCCTATCCTATCCTATCCCATCCCATCCCATCCCATCCCATCCCATCCCAACCCATCCCATCGCATCCCAACCCATCCCATCGCATCCCAACCCATCCCATCCCATCCCATCCTACTCTATCCTATTCCTATTCCTATTCCTATTCCTATTCCTATTCCTATTCCTATTCCTATTCCTATTCCTATTCTGTTCTATTCTATTCTATTCCATTCCAGTCCTGTCCTGTCCTGTCCTATCCTATCCTATCCTATCCTATCCTATCCTATCCTATCCTATCCTATCCTATCCTATCCTTTTCCATTCCATTCCAGTCCAGTCCTATCCTATCCTATCCTATCCTATCCTATCCTATCCTATCCTATCCTATCCTATCCTATCCTATCCTATCCTATCCTATCCCATCCTTTTCCATTCCATTCCATTCCATTCCAGTCCTATCCTATCCTTTCCTATCCTATCTTATCTTATCCTACCCTACCCTACCCTACCCTACCATATCCTTTTCCATTCCATTCCATTCCTGTCCTGTCCTATCCTATCCTATCCTATCCTATCCTATCCTATCCTATCCTATCCTATCCTATCCCATCCCATCCCATCCCATCCCATCCCATCCCACTCTATTCTATTTTATTCTATTCCAATTCCAATTCCTATTCTATTCCTATTCTATTTCTATTCTGTTCTATTCCATTCCATTCCATTCCTTTCCATTCCATTCTAATCCAGTCCAGTCCTGTCCTGTCCTATCCTATCCCATCCCATCCCACTCTATTGTATTCTATTCCTATTCCTATTCCTATTCCTATTCCTATTCCTATTCCTATTCCTATTCCAATTCCTATTCCTATTCCTATTCCTATTCTATTTCTATTTTGTTCTATTCTATTCTATTCTATTCCATTCCTGTCCTGTCCTGTCCTATCCTATCCTATCCTATCCTATCCTATCCTATCCTATCCTATCCTATCCTATCCTATCCTATCCTATCCTATCCTTTTCCATTCCAGTCCTCTCCTGTCCTGTCCTATCCTATCCTATCCCATCCCATCCCATCCCATCCCATCCCATCCCATCCCACTCTACTCTACTCTACTCTACTCTACTCTACTCTACTCTACTCTACTCTACTCTACTCTATTCCAATTCCAATTCCAATTCCAATTCCAATTCCAATTCTATTCCTATTCTATTTCTATTCTGTTCTATTCTATTCCATTCCATTCCATTCTAATCCAGCCCAGTCCTGTCCTGTCCTGTCCTATCCTATCCTATCCTATCCTATCCTATCCTATCCCATCCCATCCCATCCCATCCCATCCCATCCCATCCCATCCCATCCCATCCCGTCCCATCCCATCCCATCCCACTCTATTCTATTCTAACCATATTACTAATTCAACAACCGCAGTGATTCACGTAAACATGCCAAGAAAAGTCGTAACATCTCACTTAACAAATTTCTCACTTAGCAAAAGAAATGTTGGGCTCAATTGTGGTCGTATGTTGAGGACTGACTGTAAAACAAACGGCTTGGATTTCATCCTTACAGTTATCACAGCATCCCCATCATCACATGATCAAAATTTGAAGGCTTGGCCACTGGCGTGTATTCAGGACAGTTGTAGCATCCTGGGGTCCTGTGGTTGCCATTTGGCACAGCTGGATTCCCCACCAGCAAAGCCAATTGGAGCAGCTGGATTCCCTTCATGAGTTGCTTCACTGATTTGCTTAACAACTGTAGCAATAGAGCTGCAAAACCAATCATGCCTCACTTAACAACCGCCCTGCTTAGCAATGGAAATTCTGCTCCCCGCTGTGGCTGTAAGTTGAGGACTGCCTGCCGACATTTCAGCTGGGTTCACATAACAGCAGGATCGTGTTATACAGCCAGTCCTCAACTTACAACAGTTCCTTTAGTGGCCGTTCAACGTTACAACAGCACTGAAAAAAGGGGAGTTATGACCATTTTTCAAGTACGACCTTTGCAGCCTTCCCATGATCACGTGATCAAAAGGCTTGGCAACTGACTCATATTTATGACGGTGTCCCGGGGTCACGTGATCCGCTTTGGCGACCTTCTGACCAGCAAAGTCAATGGGGAAGCCGGATTCACTTAACAACCGTGTTACTAACTTAACAACTGCAGTGATTCACTTAACAACGATGGCAAGAAAGGAGGCAAAACTCACTGAACAAATGTCTCACTTAAACAACAGACAATTGGGGCTCAATTGTAGTCGTAAGTCGAGGACTACCTGTATTGTATGTTTCCCAGGGGTGGATGCTTCTGTTTTAACTGTAAGCCACCCATAGTTTTCCTGGAATCGTGTGTGGCTCGTATATCTAAGTAAATAACATAAACAAAGTAAACTTAAATCTTGATGGTCAAACAGAATTCTTCTGTCCGGATCAGACTGAATCACTAACTAAATAAATCACATTATTACTTCACTGCACTATTATCTGCTTCATGTATCTCAGTAAAACAATATTTGGGTTCCTATCAAGTGCTGACAAGTACCCAAGATGACCTTGACAGGCCATTTAAAAACTACTATAACAACTGTTGTAATGCCAGAACTAAGAATTCTGCCCTGAGCCACAGGACTTAAATGTAGAATTATGGAGTCGTCGTAAATCAACACGGTCCTCCAAAGGCTTAAAAATGCCCGAATATCTGATTTATTTGACTTTCCTTGCTAATGAGCCGGAGGATGTATTGGAACAGGCTTTGTCAGCCACCAAAAAAAGAAAAAAGAAAAGAAAAAAGGAAGCCAAAATAATAATGTGTTTTTGTGTGTGTGTGTGTGTGTGTGTCTCTGTGTGTGTGTTGGCATAACTCTGGAACGCCTTGAGCAATTTCAACCAAAGTTGGTACACAGATGAACTTATTCTCTGGAGAAAAAAATGTTATTTTTAGTTGTAAAGTTGTGTCCGACCCATTGCGACCCCTTGGACAATGTCCCTCCAGGGCCTCCTGTCCTCCACCATCTACCGGAGACCATCTAAGCTCACGCCTACTGCTTTGGTGACTCCAGAAAATTATACTGTGGGGGAAAGAAATCCCGACACCCCTCGGGGTGTGTGTTCTGTTAAGATACAGCCTGTTGTGCCTTAAAATGGCTTCTACAGTACAGTGCAGTGGAGTTGCCATGGTAATGGCTTCACAGTACTCCACAAGGGGGCTCCCTCGGGTAAGGGGAAAAATCCAACATTAGAAATTACGTTTGGTCCAGATATTTCCCCCCTATAAATAAATGCCCGGGCAACGCCGTGTTATCAACTAGTTTTAAATAAAACAAAAGGAGTACTGTTTTTTCTTCTTTTTAGTTTAAGGGAATTTAGGGCGATCTGATCTGGGAAAAGACAAATCTGCACGAAAGATTTGCTTAGCAAGATGATGTGCTAAAAAAATCACCAGGATACCACTATAGGTAGTCCTCGACTTACAACAGTTCATTTAGTGACCGTCCAAAGTTACAGTGTCGAACATTTTGGTGACTAAGCAAGACATTTGTTATGTGAATTTTGTCCCATTTTATGACCTTTCTTGCCATGGTGGTTAAGTGAATCACTGCGGTTGTGACGTCAGACACGGTCGTTAAGCAAATCTGATTTCCCCCCTTTGACTTTGCTTTGCAACCGTCATAAAGAAAAACCAGTTGCCAAGTATCCGAATTTTGACCACGTGACCATGGGGATGCTGCAACGGTCATAAGTATGAAAAATGGTCGTAAGTCGGTTTTTTCAGCGCCTTTGTGACTTTGAACGGTCCCTAAATGCGAACTACCTGTAATAAGTTTCAGAATTGCCATTCTAAATAAAGCACAATTTGCTTGCTTCCAGTTATCTATTATTCGATGTGTCTAATCATTAAAGTTAAATGAAAGTGAAATGCCTCGCTCAAAAAAACCTTTCAGGAATGCAAATTGAAGTCATTATATCTTTAGTGGTGCTAGCAATAGAATTCATGCCAAATAGAATCCAATAGCTGAACCTTTAGATTGTTGGTATAAATAATAGCTAATAAAATGACCCAGCAAAACAGTGGATTACACGTTTTATTTGCCTAAGTAAATGCTTCAGAATGCCTCGCTCATAAGTGCTAGTCGTTCCTGACTCTAGGGGGTGGTGCTCATCTCCGTTTCAAAGCCGAAGAGCCAGCGCTGTCCGAAGACGTCTCCGTGATCATGTGGCCTAAACGCCGAAGGCGCACGGAACGCTGTTCCCTTCCCACCAAAGGGGTTCCACCACAAAACCGCGGACGACAAAATCGCGGTCGACGAAAGCGCGTATGTGACGTCATCACAGCGCGACGAAAAAGATCAAAAAATGTAAAAATAAAGCGAAAACCTTACCCTAACCCCCCCAAACCTAACCCTAACCCTAACCCTAAACCTAACCCTTAACCTAACCCTAAACCTAACCCTTAATGTAACGAAAAACCTAACGCTAACCCTTAACCTAACGCTAAACTTAACGGTTCCACCACAAAACCGCGATGCCCTTATCCGCGCCGACATAAGTGCGGAGGCAAATCCGCGGCGTCCGAAGCGCTAATAAAAAAACGACCCTACCGCTGCGACAACAGCGCGGTGACAGAAGGGCGTTCTACATGCTTCGTTCTTTGCCTCCAAAGGTAGCCCTCCTCCTCCAGCTGACAGCGGCAGCGGGCACGGGGCAAAGCGGGCTGCCCAGCAGCAGCAGCCCGCGGGAAGGGTCCAGCACAGCCGCGGGGGGCATCAGGAAGCGGAGGAGGACGTGGCAGCGGCGGCGGCTGAGGCTCTCCCGGGCCGGCGAAGCGGGCTTGCCCGGCAGAGGCAGGCTGCCCTCTTCTTCCTCAACAACATCTCCTTGGACGGGCGGCCTGCGCCGCCGGCGCCTCCCCCGGAGGAAGAGGCAGGGCGGGCGGCGGCGGCGGCGGCTGAGGCTCTCCCGGGGCCGGCGAAGCGGGCTTGCCCGGTGGCGGCGGCCGCCCATCCAAGGAGATGTTGTTGAGGAAGAAGAGGGCAGCCTGCCTCTGCCGGGCAAGCCCGCTTCGCCGGCCCCGGGAGAGCCTCAGCCGCTGCCGCTGCTGCGTCCTCCTCCGCCGCCAGCGTCGGCGGCCCTGCTCGGGCCCCCCGCGGGCTTCCTGCTGCCCTCCGCGGCTGAGCTGGACCCTTCCCGCGGACTGCTGCTGCTGGGCAGCCCGCTTTGCCCCGTGCCTGCTGCCGCTGTCAGCTGGAGGAGGAGGGCTACCTTTGGAGGCAAAGAACGAAGCATGTAGAACGCCCTTCTGTCACCGCGCTGTTGTCCCCGCGGTGATGACGCGCGATGATGACGTCGCGACTTTAGTGACGCGATTTAATCTCCGCTATTTTGCGTAGCGCGGTTTTGTCGTGCCACGAAACTTAACGCTAACGCTCTAAACCTAACCCTAACCCTTAACCTAACCCTTACCTTTATGTGAATCGGCTTGCTGTAATTTAATTTTTATTTCAATTTTTCGATCTTTTTCGTTGCGTTGTGATGACGTCACATACGCGATTTCGTCGACCGCGCTTTTGTGGAACGCGGTTTTGACGGGTCACGACCAAAGGTGGTCCCTATTTATCTACTTGCATTTCTTACGTGCTTTCGAACTGCTAGGTTGGCAGAAGCTGGGACAAGTCACGGGAGCTCACTCCGTTATACGGCGCTAGGGATTCGAATTGCCGAACTGCCCACCTACTTGATCGACAAGCTCAGCTTCCTAGCCACTGAGCCACCGTGTCCTTAATCACAGGCCTTAAAGTTGCCAAGTTTGGACATCTCTGACATAGGCAATCCCACAGCTGGCTTTTTCTTAAAAGTTTTGGAAACCTCAGGATGGTTTGCAGTTCGATATCTCCATCTGATCTGTGGCCCGATGGGCATGCATAGAACCGAGGTGGCGCAGTGGTTAGGGTGCAGTACTGCAGGCCACTTCAGCTGACTGTTATCTGCAGTTCAGCGGTTCAAATCTCACCACCTCAAGGTTGACTCAGCCTTCCATCCTTCCGAGGTGGGTGAAATGAGGACCCAGACTGTGGGGGCGATATGCTGACTCTGTAAACCGCTTAGAGAGGGTTGAAAGCCCTATGAAGCGGTATATAAGTCTAACTGCTATTGCTATTGCTAATTTAAGGGAGATTAAAGGCTTCTCTCAGAAGAACTAAGGTTTGATGCCCACAGAGACTTGGTTTCCAAAAGATGTGAGCCCTAGCCCCAAGGACCGCTCACCTCAACCCTGAGCTACAAATATTCTCCTTCCTTGATGCACAAGATGTTTCAGCTAACTCAGAAGGAACCTGGGAAATCTTCTAGTCCCACCTCCTGTCCAAGGAAGGAGTTTTTATAGTGTTGGGAGAAATGTCCTTCTGGGTTCAGCTCCAAGTGGGGGAAAAGACACTGGAAACATGGAGGCTGCTTGGAAAGATGGTTTTAATGGTGGACAGGACCACATGGCTTGAGTCCTGAACAGAAAAAGTGATCACCTGCTTCCAGATGTTGGGTGAAGAAGAAAAGAGAGAAAAGAAGGAGCTTGCTATGTTCTTTATGCTCTGTTCGGCCCCACTTCTCTGTTTCCTGTCCCTGTGTAAGAAATGTATTCTGATTGGTTGTCAGACTCCCCGGAGCAACCATCTAGGCTATGTTTTGACTCCCAAGTTTGGTTGAGTTTCCAGATGCCATGTGGTGAGTTTCTGTAGAAAGCTAATCCTATCTTTGTTATGCAGAGTAAACTAGCTCAGGGCCCCTAATGGCCCTTTGACAAAGGTGGGGGCTATTAAGAGCGAGTCAGTTTCCTGCCTAAAAACACGTTTCTCCCTTTTCACATCCAGGGAAATATAATACTCTGCCTTTTCAATATTTTCTAGGACATTTCATTCTTCTAGGAGAGGGCCGAGTGCTAACTTCCTACAATAACAATGTGGACAAATGGTTGTCCAATCTTTTCTTGAAAACCTCTGTTGGAAGAAATGTCTTTCTGGGTTCGGCTCCAAGTGGGGTAAAAGACACTGGAGACATGGAGGCTGCTTGGAAAGATGGTTTATTGGTGGACAGGACCACATGGCTCGAGCCCTGAACAGAAAAGGTGATCACATGTTTCAATGTTGGTGGAGAGGAGAAGAAGGGAGGAAGAGAAGCTGAGTCCTTGGTTTTATGCCCTCTCTGGCCTTTGATCTTGATCTTGTATTCTGATTGGTTGTCAGATTCCCATGGGCCCATGCAGGGGCAACTCTCTAGGTTGCGTTTTTAATCCAGGTTTAGTTGAGTTCTCAGATACCATGTGGCGAGTTGGGTAAAGGGCCAATATTATCATGCCTTAATCCCATCACTCTGGAGCTGAAGGGGAGAACTCTTTATTATGTAAAGCGGACTAGGTCAGGCTTTAATGGCTCATTGACAAAGGGGGATGGGCAGGAAGCTGCAGGAAGCTATTCTGTCTTTTAAAACATGTTTCCTCCTTTTCAATATTTCCTAGGATATTTCATTTTTCTGGGAGAGGGCTGGGTGATAACTACCTATACCTCCAATGATGGACGTCTGTAGAGAGGTTCCACCACAAAACCGCGGTAGACTAAAGCGCGTGTGACTAAAGCGCGGTGACAAAACCGCACCGTCAAAACCGCGTGACAACAGCGCGCCGACAGAAGCACGCTGTAACATAACCCTAAAAATAACTCTAAACCTAACCCTAAACCTAACGCTAAACCTCCCCTAAACCTACCCTAACCCTAACCCTAACCCTAACCCTAACCCTAACCCTAACCCTAACCCTAACCCTAACCCTAACCCTAACCCTAACCCTAACCCTAACCCTAACCCTAACCCTAACCCTAACCCTAACCCTAAACCTTACCTTAAGTTAAATCGCGCTTCTGTCGGCGCGCTGTTGTCGGCACGCTGTTGTGGGCGCGCTTTTGACATCGCGGTTTTAGTGCCGCGGTGTTGTGGGCGCGCTTTTGACGTTCGCGGTTATGTCGTGCCACGTGTAGAGATTCTCAGTCATCCGGGTCATGGCTGTTCCCCACAGTCCTGCCAGAACTGAAGAAGCTTCTTGGATGAGAAGTGAAACGTCTTCAAAAGAAAAAAGAAGACAGTCCAGTTGCCTCCAGAAAAAGCACCTTTGGGACAACCATGACTTGGATGACTGGGAATCTCTACAGACTTTTAGCCATACAATTTGGGATGAACCCCCTTGGAGTGGTGCGGGAGTAGGAATGGATTTCCAGGGGGAGAAATTGCAGACTGCAGGAACCAGGAGCGCCACTCGGGTGACCCTGAAGACACTGACAAACCTCCAAGTGGCCTCAATGACTCTCTAAAAGGATGCAAATGATCAGCTGTCTACAAGGAATATAAATCCTTCAATTCCCCACTATTCTGTCAGAGCTGAAGAAGCTTCTTGGATGAGAAGTGAAAGGCCTTCAACGAAAAACAATGAAGCCCAGTTGCCTCCCGAAAAAGCACCTTTGGGACACCGAGGATGGTGCATCCACAACTGCTGGAGAAAAAGCTGTTCCACAGATTAATCATTCCCACTGTCAAGAAATTCCTCCTTAGTTCCCAGTTGGTTTCCCCCCTCTGAGGAGCTTCCACCCATTCATTACTTCTTCGCCTGCCCTCTGATATAATGGCGAATAAATCAACCCCTTCTTCCCTGTGATAGACTCTCAAGTATTGGAAGAGGCTATCGGGTGTTAGACTAAACATACCTGTTAGGTAAGCTCCCCGTTGGGAGAGCAAGTGCATTCAGAGAAGCGTTGTGAGAGTTGTGTTGGAGATCACACAAAGCAGCATACAGAGACACTGCAGTTTAAATAGGCTTTTACTTTAGTGGAAATAGAGGTACCAGAGTCCATCAAACAGTCCAAGTCATACACGGATAAGACAGTCAGTCATCAATGTCTTTCAGTTAAGGGATAATCCAAATAACATAGTCCAGTATCATACAAACAGTCTGGTACTCAAAGTTTGCTAGCAGTTGCAAAACTTACAATAGCTCACGGCACTTTTTAACAGCCAGCTTCCAAAACACTCAGATCAGATCAGCCCAGCATCTAACAAACAGAGAGCTAACAATCACTCTGGCTCCCTCTTATGCCCGATTGAGGAAACAGCAACCGATCACATTTTACAGTATGATTTAAAGAAACAGGTATAGCATTGTTATATGATTTATATATTGCCAATGCAACCGTTAGATTATATTCCTAACAATACCTACGGTGGTTCCCTTCACCCTTCATCCAGGGGTGGGTTTCAAAAATTTTAGCAAGGGGTTCTCTGCCTGGTCGCTGGGTGGGCGTAGCTATAGTGGCCGTGGCCTACTCAGAAATCCTGCACAGCAGTGGCGGGGGGGCAATTTTGCCCTCCCTGGGCTCCGGATGCTTTCCCCGAGCCTCTGGGAGAGCGAAAACGGCCTCCCCAGACTCCAGAAGCCCTCTGGAGGCCAGAAACAGGGCTGTTTCCAAACTCCCCATACTTCCAGTATGGCCTTTTTTTTGACCTTCACAAGCCCCCGCACATGCCCTGCACTTACCGCATCCAAAATGGGCTGCGTGGGGACTCCTGGGAGAGGTGGGGTGGGGTGGGTGGGGCCAGCCAGTAATGAGATTTGGGAGTTCTCTGAACTGCACAGAATCTTGGCTGGAGGCTCTCCTGAACCCCTGCGAATCCCCAGTAGCTCATCCCTGCCTTCATACTACAATTTAGCCCCCAACCCCTTATCACCTTGGTTGCTTTTCTCTGCCCACTTTCTACGATCTCATCATCTTTTTCGCATCATGGTTTATTAGTTCCTGCGATGGCCATTTCAGCTGTGGATGATGCGGTAAGCTCCAGCGCATGCTTTCAATGATGTGAGGATGGGTATTAAAGATCGTTGCTTAGGGCATCGCAACGAGACTTGATAAACTGCAGGATGTTGCCAAACATATTGGTCTGACAATGGCTTTCCCTGATTTTACTTTATGACCAATGTTTCAACGAATATGTCCATGGAGATTCTCAATCATCCAGGTCATGGTTGTCCCAAAGGTGCTTTTTCTGGAGGCAACTGGACTTTCTGGTTTTTCCTGATGTTTCGCTTCACATCCGGAGGTGGGTTTCACAGAGGTTTGCCACTGGTTCCCCCTGCATGCACACTTGCTTCCTGAGCGTGTGGGCCTTCCGTGCACACGTCTTTGCTCACTCACATGGCTTGTACACATGTGCGCAACTTCAAAAATGTGGCTAAATAGGACAACATGGGGGAGGAGTGTGGATCTAGGGGTGAAATGCTACTTTTTCAGATCAGTTTGCCCGAACCAGTAGTAAAAAGAGGCTATCGGTTTGGGTAAACTGGTATTTCTGACGATCAGCTGTGGCACATAATTTATATTAGCTAGAAAGCAGGATATCCTGCTTTCTAGCTACTTTAAATCATGTGGCACAATGGATTCCACCCCCATTGCTGCTGTTCTGACCTTTGCAGGCATGCTCAGTAGCAGGCTCCGCCTCTTTTTGACCCTCTGCACATGCCCAGATGGTCTTGCGCATGCACGGAGGTGGTCATGTACTCACATTTGCAAACTGGTAGCAAAGATTAGTAGATTTCACCCCGGGCGGGTCCACGGGTCACCACTACCAGTTTGCCTGAACCGGTCCGAACCAGCTGAATTCCTCCTCAGCCAAGAAGCTTCTTCAACTCTGAGCCGAAAAAAGCTTCTTGGATGAGAAGCGAAATGTCTTGAAAGAAAAATCAGAAAGTCCGGTTGCCTCTTGAAAAAAAGCACCTTTGGGATTTCAGCAAATATGCGATCCAGTCTTCATCCTCCCCCACCCCTCCGATAGGGTTGATTATAAGGGAAATTCATATGTTTAGAACGAACCATTTTAGGGTTCAGAATCCGATGCTTTTCTAAATCAAGCAATATAGTCATCATGTTTTATGGAAATGGCCGATGTTTCTGTGCCTCGTCATCTTCCTCTTCCTCCTCCAGCTATTTCTTCTTCTTCTTCTTCTTCTTCTTCTTCAAGAAATCCATACCTATCAAGCTATAAAGGCAAACCTGAGTAATCTTGTCTCTTCTGGGGGCTTTATGGCATTATAAAATATGTTTTATGTCCCAATCAGTGGCAACAATTTATGAACAGAACAGCTCCGTAAGCTGTAACATCGGACGATGTATTTCAGTGCGGTTTGAACAAACTGGCAAAGCTCGGGAAGATACTTGATCTCCCCCCATTTATGCAAAATCAGTAGTAATGTATCAGGATTGATGGCTTATTTTATCTCGATGGGTTTTTCCAGAGAGGTGTATTTTATGGGTGATAGAGACAATAACTAGTCGGATTAAAGAGCACGATTGATTGGATTGTGTTGTTGCTTTCGTATAGCACATTAACGCCGCTAGCTTTCTGCGATCCCACCAGAGGTAGGCTTCTACCAGTTTGGACCGGTTCGGCCAAGTAGGTAGTAACTTGGCCTGCCATACTGCCAAACCAGTTCTATAGCAGTTAGACTTATATACCGCTTCATAGGGCTTTCAGCCCTCTCTAAGCGGTTTACAGAGTCAGCCTATCGCCCCCACAGTCTGGGTCCTCATTTCACCCACCTCGGAAGGATGGAAGGCTGAGTCAACCTTGAGCCGGTGAGATTAGAACCGCTGAACTGCAGATAACAGTCAGCTGAAGTGGCCTGCTGTACTGCACCCTAACCACTGCACCACCTTGGCTCCTATCAGCATCACCACAGGGACCATTGTTAGGTAAGCTCCCCATTGGGAGAGCGAGTACGTTCAGAGAAGCGTTGTGAGAGTTGTGTTGCAGAACACACAAACCAGCATACAGAGACACTGCAGTTTAAGTAGGATTTTACTTTTGTGGAAATAGTTACTTTTGATCTCCTTCTGTGACATTCTGACGAGCAAAATCAATGGGGAAGCCGGATTCTCTTAACGACCAGACTACTAACTTCTCAACTGCAGTCATTCACTTAACAACTATAACAGGAAAGGTGGTAAGGTGGAGAAACTCACTTAACACCTGTCTCACTTAACCACAGAAATTTTGGGCTCAATTATACTCATTGGTCGAGGACTACCTGCAATATATATATATATATATACAAGCCATTTGTATGTCCAAAAAGTGCTTTTTCAGGAGGCAACTGGACTTTCTTGGTTTTTCTTTGAAAATGTTTCACTTCTCATCCAAGAAGCTTCTTCAGATCTGACTGGATGGCGAAGAATGGAAGGGTTTATACTCATTGCAGGCAGCTGGTCATTTGCATTCTGAAGCGAAATATCTTCAAAAAACCCCCAGAAAGTCTCAAAAAAGCACCTTTGGGACAACCATGACAGTCGTGGGATTTAATTTTTTTTACTACTGGTTCAGTGGGCGTGGGTTTGTGGGTGTGGCAGGGGAAGGATCCTGCATAATCCCCATTCCCCTCCCACCCCACTGACCTGCTTTCCAGCTCCGTTCTCCTATGCAGGACAACAAAAGAAGATCAGCTGGGTGGCTGGGAGGCAGCGGGGGCGCGGCCAGCCTATTTGCCGGTTCTCCAAACTACTCAAAATTTCCACTACCGCTTCTCCAGAACCTGTCAGAACTGGCTGAATGTCAACTTTGAACCGTGACCTGGATGACTGAGAATCTCAATAACTTTAAGCCATTTGTATGACAACCAAGTTCTTAAATAGTAACAGTCAGAGGGATCTTGGAATCCTAGTGGACAACCATTTAAATATGAGCCAGCCGTGTGCAGCAGCTGCCAAAAAAGCCAACACAGTTCTAGGCTACATAAACGGGGATCGAATCAAGATCACGTGAAGGGTTAATACCACTTTATAATGCCTTGCTAAGGCCACATTTCGAATACGGCATCCAGTTTTGGTCACCACAATTAGAAAAGATGTTGAGACTCTGGAAAGAGTGCAGAGAAGAGCAACAAAGATGATTAGGGGACTGGAGACTAAAACATATGAAGAACGGTTGTTGGAATTGAATATGTCTACTTAATGAACAGAAGGACTAGGGGAAACATGATAGCAGTGTTCCAATATTTCAGGGGTTGCCACAAAGAAGAGGGAGTCAAACTATTCTCCAAAGCACCTGAAGGTAGAACAAGAAGCAATGGGTGGAAACTAATGAAGGAGAGAAGCAACTTAGAACTGAGGAGAAATTTCCTGACAATTAGAACAATTAATCAGTGGAACAACTTTCCTCCAGAAGTTGTGAATGCTCCAACACTGGAAGTCTTTAAGAAGATGTTGGACAGCCATTTGTCTGAAATGGTATAGAGTTTCCTGCCTAGTCAGAGGGTTGGACTAGAAGACCTCCAAGGTCCCTTCCAACTCTTCTATTCCATTCCATTCCATTCCATTCCATTCCATTCCATTCCATTCCATTCTATTCTATTCTATTCTATTCTATTCTATTCAGTGGCGGGATTCAAATAATTTACCAACCAGTTCTCTGCCCTAATGACCAGCTGGGTAGGCGGGGCTTGGTGATCATGTGATCATGTGGGCGTGGCCAAGTCAATGTCACTCAGGTCAATGGGCACTTCGCCTTAGTTGTTACAATGGTAATAAGGGTTAACTGGAGAGACAATTTTTGTAAGCAGGGCAATAAAGATTAGGCTAGAAAACAACACCAGAATGTTTCCTTCCTGCCTTCCGTACAGGATTAGCCCTGTAAAGTGGGGAAAAACAAAAAAATTCTTCCAACAACCGGTTCTCTGAACAGCTTAGAAAGTTACCAACCGGTTCTCCCGAAAAGGTGCGAACTGGCTGAATCCCACCACTGATTCTATTATGTTCTATTCATCAGGAAATGTATGTATGTTTATTTTTATTTATATGCCACCCTTTTCCCCCGAAGGGGACTCAGGGCGGCTCAACCCAGAATATAAGTTTCATTTTTTCCCCAGCTCAAGTACGAAGTCCAAAAATGGTTTCCACAAAACAAAATTAATTATATTCTTTCCTATAATCAAAGCCACTAAAAACAGACCTCAGGTTTTTCCGAAAAGAGACAAAAGCACTGGGAAGAGTATCAAAGCACCGTTTGGGGCTTCCTGTATGGGATCACTGTGTACCACACCAACCCATCGAGCTAAGCTTGTCTAGAGCAAAGTGTAATAAAGCTTTATGAGCAGGTAAGGGTGGGACAGAACTACACGGATTCGTACAGCAGAGAGCACAATTCACGTCCTAATTCCACAGCATCTTAATAATTGTCATCCCAGGAAGGCAGAAAATGAGATGCAAAATTGCAGCGGCAGCATAAATCACGGCGCGCCCGATCGGTGTTAATAATGCTTCAACTTCGTGTAGTGCTGTAGGAATTGCTCTGGAGTTCTGCATCAAGGCTCTGTTATTTTCAAGGCTTACTCAGACCTATGGATGATGTAGGTTGGTAGATAACTGTACTACTAATACCACACTATAAAGCCTTCGTAAGATCACACCTAGAATACGGCATCCAGTTTTGGTCACCACCCTATAAAAAAGATGTTAAGATTATAGAGAAGAGCAACAAAGCTGATTAGGGGACTGGAGACTAAAACGGTTGCAGGAACTGGGCATGGCTAGTTTAATGAAGAGAAGGACCAGGGAAGACATGATAGCAGTCTTCCAATGTTTGAGGAGCTGTCACAGAGAGAAAGGAGTCAAGCTATTTTCCAAAGCCAGGCAAGGAATAAGCCGGGGTAGGCTGCTATGGATTCACCCGGGTTCAGGAGAACCCATAGCTAACATTATGGGTGGTTCAGAAAACCTCCAAATCCCACCCCTGGATGCCACCATACTGCTACCACCCTCCATGCCTCTCCCAGGAATCTCCACGTGGCCCATTTTGGATATGAAGTAAGTGCAGGGCCCGTATGGAAGCATTGGGAAGGGGAAAACAAGCCTCCTGGAACTCCTCGGGAGGGATCCCTATTCTATTCTATTCTATTCTATTCTATTCTATTCTATTCTATTCTATTCTATTCTATTCTATTCTATTCTATTCTATTCTATTCTATTCTATTCTATTCTATTCTATTCTATTCTAGCAATAGCAATAGCAGTTAGACATATACCGCTTCATAGGGCTTTCAGCCCTCTCTAAGCGGTTTACAGAGTCAGCATATCGCCCCCACAGTCTGGGTCCTCATTTCACCCACCTCGGAAGGATGGAAGGCTGAGTCAACCTTGAGCCGGTGAGATTAGAACCGCTGAACTGCAGATAACAGTCAGCTGAAGTGGCCTGCAGTACTGCACCTTAACCACTGCGCCACCTTGGCTCTCTCTATTCTATTCTATTCTATTCTATTCTAATTCTAATTCTAATTCTAATTCTAATTCTAATTCTAATTCTAATTCTAATTCTAATTCTAATTCTAATTCTAATTCTAATTCTAATTCTAATTCTAATTCTAATTCTAATTCCATTCCATTCCATTCCATTCCATTCCATTCCTGCTAACTTAATAACTGCAGCAATTCACTTAACGACGATGGCAAGAAAGAGTGTAAAATGGAGCAAAATTCACTCAGCAACCATCTTGAAACGTTGGGCGCAATTGTGGTCATAGGTTGAGGACTCTCTGTAATCAATCTTGGCCTAGGAATCCCTGCTTATTGTCATTCCTACCTTATTTATGCTCTTACACAGTTTGAGAAATTCGGGGAACTCCCCCCCACCCACCCACATTCATGATGTCAAATTGCATAGAGGTCACCTAAGTTCACCCAAGCTCCTCCTCCTTGTTTCTTTAGCAACATTTGATTAGCACTCTCCGTAAAGACTCTCTAGGGGAGATAACAGATAACAGACCTAGCACTTAAAGGGAGGGAAAATATGCCAGGAAGTGTCTTGTTAGAATGATAGCACCCAAGGGAGACACTAGAATTGCTACAAATTAGAAAGGAGTCAGAAATCCCTTCCATAAAGCAATGGGTGGAGAAGAATTTTGTTTCCTTGAGGAATGCGAAGATACAAAACGTCTCCTTGGTTTTTCCAGCGGTGGGTTCAAAACACACAATCCAGTTCTTACCAAACCGATTGTACTGGATTCTTGTCTCTCTAGGTTTGGGGGTGGGGGGTGATGGGAGGTATTGTCAAGGATGAAACTTTGGCAGCTACGTGCCTCTTCGTTTCAACTAGCCATTAGAGTAGGGGGTGAAGAGGTGTTGCTTTAAAATGGGTTAGATGGAGAAACGAAACCTCTACAATTCCGCTGAAGACCTTGAGAGCCCGAAACCTTCTCAAGGACACCATAAGAGGTGTGGAGTTGAAGAAAACGGTTCCTATAATGAAATGAACTTGTTTACCTATGTGAGAGGTTGGGGGGTCTGGCTGGGAAAATTGTTGTTTAATTCTATGAACTGGTGTTTGGCAGCCTCAGAGTTGATTTTCCTTTGACATTACCATGCAGTGTGTCCAAGAGTAAACAGTAAAAAATTTTTGGAAATGGGATGAATCTGGAGTTTCGGATTCTGGAGTTGGATCTCGAAAGGTATATTTTATTGTAGGCTTATTTGGCTTAGTTTGACTATAGAGTTTGTGAGTTGAACAAATTGGAAGATCAAAACCTGTCTTCCCTTGTTTTAGACTGTAATAGCAATAGCAATAGCAGTTAGACTTATATACCGCTTCATAGGGCTTTCAGCCCTCTCTAAGCAGTTTACAGAGTCAGCATATTGCCCCAACAACAATCCGCGTCCTCATTTTACCCACCTCGGAAGGATGGAAGGCTGAGTTAACCCTGAGCCGGTGAGATTTGAACAGCCGAACTGCAGAACTGCAGTCAGCTGAAGTAGCATGCAGTGCTATATTTAACCACTCCGCCACCTCGGCTCTCTATGTAAGATATGGAACATCTCCGGAAGGGAGGTAGGGTCCCCTTTCTTAAGGAGCTCCATCTAAAGGAGTCCAAGAAGAAGGGCCTTCTCAATGTTGGCTCCTTCCCTGTGGAAAATCATCCCTGCAGAGATAGGATTGGGTTCCACCCGGAGGAGATATTCACTTACTTTCCTTACCAGTTTGCAAATGTGAGCGTGCGCATGGTCATGCTTGCTTCACTCACGCGCGCCCTTCCATGCATGCGCTCAGCCTTCAGTGCATGTGTTCTGACCAAGCTTCCCAGGAGCATGAAGCAAACTCCTGGTGCCGACAAAAAACACCTTTTATTAATTGACTGTGAATTCTGCTCATTCACATCCAGCAAAGTCTTTCATGGGAGGATTTACAATCATAGACCTTATCTGGCTTGGATATCTGCAGAACTTGGCAAGGAGTCTCAGAGAGCCAACGAACCAATTAAGCAAACAAATTGTCTCCTGCAAACTCCACTCCCCTTTCGCTCCTCTTTTATTTCCTCTGGGAGGGGCCATTCATCATCTGGCCTTATTCTCAAGTCAACCCCTGTTCTTTAGCTGTTCTCTTCTGCCCATGCACACCCTGGGAACAGGCTCCAGATGTTTGTCTGCCTCACTGCTGTCTGACTCTGAAGGCAGTTGATAACTGACATACGGCTCTGGCCCAGTGGTGGGATTCAGTCAGTTCGCACCACTTCGGGAAAACCGGTTGTTAACTTTTTGAGCAGTTAGGTGAACTGGTTGTTGGAATTAATCATTAGGACAGAGAACCGGTTGTTAAATTATTTGAATCCCACCACCGCTCTGGCCCCCTCTCTGCCTCCGACACAGAGCCCGTGCATCAGAGCCTTCCCCAGACTCCAGGACGGGCCCATGTTCCTCCTCAAACTCCTCACTGTCCGAATCTGCTGCCAGCTCTGCTGGCCACTGGCAGGCCACAGCAGCATGTGCATGTGGCTTGCAGGCATGCGTGCGGCTTGAAAACGGGCCTAAATAGGACAGCATAGAATTGGGGCAGGTGGGCAGGACCACCCGCGATTTCCACTATCGATTCAGCCGAACCGGTCTGAACCGGCTGAACGCTACCTCTTCTTCCATCTTGGTATTCTTTTGCAACCCCCTGAAGACATGGTTTTGCCAATGGGACAGGGGGGACCCTAGGGGGATGCGGGAGTCCATCAAGGGGCTGGTTGGATTGTTGCTGCTGCGGGAGTGTTCTTGGGTTTTTCAACGGGGTTTTATTTCTGTAAGCTGCCCAGAGTCCCTTCGAGTGAAGCGGGCGGCCAAATAAATTTCCTTAATCAATAAAAATGAATAAATAATGGGTTCAGGTTGCAGGAAGGTAGATTCCAATGTAAAACAAAGAAAAAGTGAGTAGGAGTCATCAGAACCAGTTATTCCAAGGGCTGGGATCCCATTAGCCGAATGTGCCCTTGACATACCACTGTAATTTCTGCTTCAATTATGGCTATAATTGAGTTGGAAATTACAGTCGTACATCGTGACAGTCATTAAGCGGGTCACTTGTGGCCATGCTCAATTCTTTTATAACCTTTGTTGCAGCAGATTAGCAAACACTGTGGTCATTAAATCCTTTTTATCCAATGGCCAGGTTTTTTGTTTTTTAAACCAGAAACCAGAAGCAAATGCTAGAAATGGGGGAGAAAATGCCAAAAATTGTGGTCGCATGACAGCAGCATGCTGCAAATGGTCATAAATGTGAGCCGCTCAAAATGTAATCATCTGATCATGGTATGTATGTATGTGTCTGTGTGTGTGGGCTGTCGGAACTCCGGAACTGGGTCATAACTAGGCTTTTGAGAGCTTCTCGTAATACTTTGAACCTTCGAGACAGCCTGCTGCCACATACCTCCCGGTGGCCAGTAAGATTCCACAGATTGGGCCTCCTTCAGATGCCGTCAGCCAAACAGTGTCGGCTGGCGGGCCCTCGGAGGAGAGCCTTCTCTGTGGCTGCTCCGACTCTCTGGAACCAGCTACCCCCGGTGATCCGGACCATACCCACTCTCATGCCCTTCAGGAAAGCTGTAAAAACTTGGCTGTTCCGCCAGGCCTGGGGCTGTTGACCTCACTGTTGAGGTCCAGCCCCGATTAGAATGAATGTATGAGGGTGTTTGCTATTTTTAAACTGTTCTGTTTTATCTTTTGTGTTTTTCTTACATTTTTTGTAAGCCGCCCGGAGTCCTTCGGGATTGGGTGGCATATAAATATATTTAATTAATTAATAAATAAAATAAATAAATAAACCACCACTAAATGAGGTCTACTTGGAATAGCAATAGCAGCAATAGCAATAGCAGTAGACTTATATACCGCTTCATAGGCCTTTCAGGCCTCTCTAAGCGGTTTACAGAGAGTCAGCATATTGCCCCCAACAATCTGGGTCCTCATTTTACCCACCTCGGAAGGATGGAAGGCTGAGTCAACCCTGAGCCGGTGAGATTTGAACCGCTGACCTGCTGATCTAGCAGTAGCCTGCAGTGCTGCATTTAACCACTGCGCCACCTTGGCTCATAGCATCCAGTTTGATTTGGGCTAAATATTGTTTGGACTCGGTTTCTGAATCTAAGTCTTGAATGGAATGTGGACAAAGTTGATAAGATGCATCATTAATTGGGCTGCTCAGAGAGATACTTGATACAGGTGTGCAGTGGTGGGATTCAGAATTTTTTACTACCAGTTCTGTGTTTGTGGCTTGGTGTGTGTGGCTTGTTGGGCGTGGCAGGGGAAGGACACTGTAAAATGCCTATTTTCTCCTGATCATCTGGGACTCGGGAGGCAGAGAATAGATGGGGCAGGGCCAGCCAGAGGTGGTATTTACCAGTTCTCTGAACTACTCAAAATTTCCACTACCAGTTCTCCAGAACTGGTCAGAACCGGTTGAACATCACCTCTGGAAGTGTCCATGGGAATGGGTGAAAAATATCAAGATGGTAGCCTCAAGTGGCAATGGAAGCCCTGCCTCTTTGTAGTGCATATCAAAAAGGGGCAGGGCTTTGATGAAGGACGGAGGCTGCCAATTCGACTTTTTTGGTTCCTCCAGGCATGCCTCTTGAGCTGATAGATTTTGGAAGAAATTTCATGGTTGAACTGTCCATGTTTTATTAGTTGCTCTCTATTTTTTTTACTACGCGTTATGAATATTGTGCTGCTCTTTTATTTAAATTGCCCCTTTATTTTCGGCAAAACATTCCCGGGACAATTAAATGCATTTGTAAAACTGTTGCAAGTGACAATAAATAAAATTTAGTGGCGAGTCAGCATTGTTCCCACATTCATTTTGCCAGACGGCACTGAAGACTTTGGGTGGGCATGGCCTACATGGGAACCAGGGGTGGGTTCCTGCCAGTTCTAACCTCTAACCTCTTCTATAGAAGAGGTTCCACAAACCTACAGTGCCATTTAGAACCGGTTCCAGCTCCCTCTCCCCGCCCGTCTGCACATCATCAAGATGAAGAGCGAGAGGAGGAATTCTGGGAGTTGAAGTCCACAAGTCTTAAAGCTGTCAAGTTTGAACATCCCTGGAGGGTTTTTCTAAAGGGTTAGGGGTGCAAGGGTCTTGTAACTTGACAGTTTTAAGATTTGTGTGCTTCAATGCCAGAGTTTCTCAGCCAACATGACTGGAGGAGGAATTCTGGGAGTTGAAGTCTACAAGTCTTAAAGCTGTCAAGTTTGAACACCCCTGGTTTTTTTTTCCTAAAGGGTTAGGGATGAAAGGGTCTTGTAACTTGAAAGCTTTAAGACTTGCGTGCTGCAAATGCCAGCATTTCTGAACCAACATTTTGGTTGCTAAGCAAGAGTATTGTTAAGTGAGTTTCACCACATTTTACAAGTTGGCACGCCCACCCAGTCACATGACTGCCAAGCCATTCCCACTAGGTCACATGTCTGGCAAGCCCCCCCCTCGGTCACATGGCTGGCAAGCCACTCCCACAAAGCAGGCCACACCTACAGAAGAGGTTCTAAAAATTTTTGAAACCCACCACTGACATGAACATATCCAGCCTGTAGGCCGTCAGTTTGACACTCCTGCTTTAAAGCAACAACGTCTTTAGTGTGGTTCATTAAAGCATGAATGAATTAAAACAAATTCACCTAACTCAAACTGAATTTTGGCAGTATTTGAATAAGCACTCTCACCCAACCCACAAAAGTTGCAGACTGTAACATAGGTGGGTTGCTGCCGGCTTGGCCCGATCGGCCGAACTGGTTGTAGAGGCAGACGGAGGCTCTGCCCACCTGCCCGGATGTTTCTGCACATGTGCAGAAGCAGCACATGTGTGGGAGCATGCCCGAACTGGTAGTAAAAAAATTGGCCACCCACCTCTGGACTGTAGGGCTGAAAAGAATTCAGACCCAGTGGTTCTGAACCAGTGGTGGGTTTCATATTTTGTTACCACCAGTTTGCCTCGTGCGTGCCAGCTTTCTTTACACGCGCATGCCCACTTCACACGCACACACCTGCTTCACGTGTGCTTATCTACTCTCCAGCCTTCCACGCATTTACTTTGCTCGCATGTGCGCCTTCTACGCATGCACCTAGCCTCAAAAATGTGCCTATAGAGCCGGGGATAGGGGTGGGGATGGGCCGACCTGTGATTTCTGCTACCAGTTCAGGCGAACCGGCACGAACCGGCTAAATACCCCCTCTGTTCCGAACACAAGGGATCAAAGGTTCAGAAGATCCATTTAAAACAAGGTCTTTAGCACAGCTCATTAAAGCAGCCACATCTGTTTTCATGTGGAAGTGGATACGTCTGCTATTTAAAAAAAAAGGACATTTTCCCCATATTCCCAATCACTTCTTTGGTTTCTTTTCCCCCAGCAGGTGCTAACCTCGGCAGACTGCATTTTTCGGTTGAGTAATGGGCTGAGCCGGTGCCAACAGTGTTATTCTTATTGCAAAATCAACAGCCATAAGCAAAACGACGGTGCTTCAGTGCTGTCATAAAACTGGAATGGCGGCTGCAATTGAGGATCTTAAAATCTAATTACCTCCCTGTGACACTGAATGTATATATGATCATGTAAAACCACCCTGGCAAGTGATTGCCTGCTGGAATAAAGGAAAACAAATGAGGTTCCATAATAAGTTGGGGGCCATAATTCTGAATCTGCAAGGAAGCATGGACAGATGAAGTTTAATACAGATTGTTAAATCCCCTAATAAGAAGAGGGGTGATTAATTCCTGTCCTCTCGCCTACGGGGGGGGGGGGGGAATCAGAGCGGCGCTTAGCAGGAGAGAGGCAGATGGGAATAGCGCTTGATGGCAGAAGTCACTGAGGACGATCAGGGATGAGGAAAGGGTTAGATGTCTTTTTTTTTTTTAATGAAAAAATAAATGGTCAACTTCTCTTGCCTTTAAAAGGATAGATAAGGAAACTCTCCGGGAAGGAGTAGCTAGAAGCAAGCCATCTTCCTTATCTCTGAAGCGCTATTTATTTTTCTTTCCTGAATCCGTTGAGCCGTTCCGTTGCATCTGAAGGAGTGAGCTGCTTCTTATAAACCTTAAGTGGTTTAATGGGAGACCCAGGTTGGTCTAGTGCCGCGATGGTGAACCTATGGCATGGCAGTGCCGAAGGTTCCACCACAAAACCGCGGACGACAAAATCGCGGTCGACGAAAGCGCGTATGTGACGTCATCACAGCGCGACGAAAAAGATCGAAAAATGAAAAAATAAAGTGAAAACCTTACCCTAACCCCCCCAAACCTAACCCTAAACCTAACCCTAACCCTAAACCTAACCCTTAACCTAACCCTAAACCTAACCCTAAACCTAACCCTTAACCTAACCCTAAACCTAACCCTAAACCTAACCCTTAACCTAACGAAAAACCTAACGCTAACCCTTAACCTAACGCTAAACGTAACGCTAACGCTCTAAACCTAACCCTAACCCTTAACCTAACCCTTACCTTTATGTGAATCGGCTTGCTGTAATTTAATTTTTATTTCAATTTTTCGATCTTTTTCGTCGCGTTGTGATGACGTCACATACGCGATTTCGTCGACCGCGCTTTTGTGGAACGCGGTTTTGATGGGTCATGGTGCCGAAAATGGGTGTGCGCATGTAGGGCGGCTAGCTGAGTGTCAGGTGTGCATGCACATCAGAATCCAGATGTTTGGCTTTTCCAGAGCGCGATCCCTTCGTGTGCGCAGCAGTGCTGAAAACTGGGCTGCACATGTGTGCTGGCCAGCTGATCGTCGGGGGTGCCTGAGCATTAGAACCTGGAAGCTCAGTTTTCCTGGAGCAGGCTCTGACGAGCATGTGTGTGCGTGGAACATTTCCGCATGATCTTTTTGGCACTCGGTGCCAAAAACGTTCTGCCATCCCTGGTCTAGTGGTTAAAGCCACAGACTAGAAACTAGGAGACTCTGTAGTTGTAGTCCTGCCTTGGGCATGAAGGCCAACTGGGTGACTTTGAGCCAATCACTAGGAGATGGTGAACACTAGTCCCAGCCTTAATCACGAAAGCCAGCTGGGTGACTTTAGCCCAATCATTAGGAGATTGTGAGCTGTAGTTCTGCAGTAGGCATGAAAGCCAGCTGGGTGAGTTTGGCCCAATCATCAGGAGACTGAGTTGTAGTCCTGCAGTAGGCACGAAAGCCAGCTGGGTGACTTTGGCCCAATCATCAGGAGCTGTAGTTCTGCAGTAGGCATGAAAGCCAACTGGGTGATTTTGGGCCAATCACTAGGAGATGGTGAGCACTAGTCCCAGCCTTAATCACGAAAGCCAGCTGGGTGAGTTTGGCTCAATCATCAGGAGATTGTGAGTTGTAATCCTGCAGTAAGCATGAAAGCCAGCTGGGTGACTTTCTGCCAATTGCCAGGAGATGGTGAGTTCTAGTCCTGCAGCCAGGACTAGGAGGCTTTGGCCCAATCACTAGGAGACAGTGGACGCTAGTCCTGCCTTAATAATGAAAGCCAGCTGGGTGATTTTAGCTCAATCACTAGAACACTGTAAGTTTTAGTCCAGCCTTAAGCATGAAAGCTGGCTGATGACTTTGGACCAATCACCAGGAGATGCTGAGTTCTAACTAAGAAATTTCCTGGCAGTGAGAATGATTAATCAATGGAACATCTTACTTCCTGAATGCTCCATCACTGGAGTTTCTCAAGAAAAGATTGGACAGCTATGTGTCTGGGATGCAATAAGATCTCCTGCTTTGGGCGAGGGGTTGGACTAGAAGATCTCCAAGGTCCCATCCAACTCTATGTCCCCAAAGTGCTTTTATTTTAAAAGCCACTGGACTTTCTGTGTCAGCACCTCTCCATTAATTAATTAGGAAAGAAAGACCACGAGTCTCCATGTGTGAAAATCAAGTGTACTTTTACTAATTAAGAATGATTAAAGGCATAGCGTAGCGAAGTCTGATTATTTAGGCGCGAAAGCGATTGATATATAGAATAGCCCATTCCCCTCCCCTTGGCATCACAGGTCCAGTCCAATCATAATTCTTCCAAGTGTCAGGTGTGAGATAACTTCAAAAGGCATCACGAAGATGGAATGTCGGTGCCGTTAGTCCTGGCGGGAACACCCACGCATGCGTAGTCCGATCAGCCGGTGAACTCCAGAACCTTCCTCCAGCACAATGAGTAACCCCTCCCAAATACCATGCCCTCCCTCCCCGTTTCATGGCAGCCGAAGCGATAGCAAAGCAGAGGCTGACATTCTGTTTTTTTAAAAGATCTTTTGCTTCTCATCCCAAAAGCTTCTTGAGTTCTAATTAGCTCCATTCCCCACCAGTTAGTTAGAACTGAAGAAGCTTCTTGGATGAAAAGGGAAATGCAAGAAAAGTGCAGTAATATCCACCATCCTTATGGTTAGGATGGTGGATATTAAAGAAAACTCTAAGCTCTCATTCAAGTGTGAAGAGGGGAACTAATGTTCCCAAGAAGCCACATAAGAAACGGGAGCTCCATTAGTGGAAATTTTGAGTAGTTTGAAGAACTGGCAAATGCCACCTCTGGCTGGCCCCAGAGTGGGGTGGGAATGGGGATTTTGTAATATCCTTCCTCGACCACATCTACGAAGCTGTGCCCACGAAGACACACCACACCTACAGAACTGGTAGTAAAAAAAATTGAATTTCACCACTGGTGTGAAGGCATGGACACTGGTGGGATTCAGCCAGTTCTTAATGGTTTGGGCAACCAGTTGTTAAATCTGCCCCCTCCCCCTTGGCTATCAAAGTGGGTCCTGCACTACGCTGCTATGGAGAAATGGGCAATGGCGTGAGGAAAGGAGAAGACCACTTTCCCTCTTCCTCTTTCAAACCTGGACAGGGATGTTTCTTTGTCATATAACCATATTCTGAAGAAACATCTCTTCTTCTGCCAAAATTTGCTGGAGAAATCCCCTTTTTCCATTCATTTTTTTCAGTCCTGAAGTCAGCAAACCTGCCTCAAAATAGAAAGGAATAGGATAGGATAGGATAGGATAGGCCAGTGATGGCGAACCTTTTGGGGCTCGCATGCCAAAAGCAGGGGGAGCGCAGGGGGTCATGCGCAGGCGTGCCACCCCATAATGCTATGCACAAAACCCCAGCGCGCATGTTGCATGACCCCCATTTTTGGTGTTCTTTTTTCGCCCTCCCCAGGCTACAGAGGCTTTATAGGAGCCTGGGGAGGGCAAAATCAGCCCTCCCGCTTTGTATTGTATTGTATTGTATTTAGTTTATTTGTATGACGCCCTTCTCCAGGAGGGACTCAGGGCGGTGAACAACTCAGTGGGGGAAAGGGGACATAAACACAGTACACATAATTAAAATACACGAAAATTACACAGCCATACCAGTCGAGAGGGAAGGGGAACTCATCAACCCCAGGCCTGCCGGCACAGCCAGGTTTTGACGGCTTTCCGGAAGGCCTGGAGAGAGGTGAGGGTCCGAATCTCCACGGGGAATTCATTCCAAAGGGCCGGAGCTGCTACAGAGAAGGCCCTCCCCCGGGTAGTAGCCAGGTGGCATTGGCTGGTGGACGGAACCCGGAGGAGGCCAACCCTGTGAGATCTAACTGGTCTTTGGGAGGTAATTGGCAGCAGGCGGTCTCCCAAGTACCCAGGTCCAATACCATGAAGGGCTTTATAAGTTACGACTAGCACTTTGAAGCGTATCCGGAGACTGATCGGTAGCCAGTGCAGCTCGCGGAGGATAGGTGTAACGTGGGTGTACCGAGGTGCACCCACAATCGCTCGCGTGGCTGCATTCTGGACGAGTTGAAGTCTCCGAATACTCTTCAAAGGCTGCCCCATGTAGAGCGCATTGCAGTAGTCCCTCCGGAGGCTTCAGGAGCTTCCCCGAAGCCTCCGGAGTAAAAAAAACTGGCTCTATGGGCAAACCGGAAGTTCAGGAATGGACTTCTGGTTTGCTCATAGGGCCGGTTTTGCCCCTCCGGAGCCTTCAGGGAAGGCTCCTGAACACTCAGGAGGGCTAAAACCGGCCCTACGAGCAACCCGGAAATAAGTTCCTGAGCTTCCGGTTTGCCTGTAGGGCCAGTGCTTCGCGCTCCGGAGGCTTCAGGGAAGCTCCTGAAGCCTCCGGAGGGTGAAAAATGGCCTCAAAAGAAGGCCGAAGTGTGCGCTGGCCAGCTGATAGGCCTCGCCTGACCAGACAAATGGCTCCACGTTCCACCTGTGGCACGTGTGCCATAGGTTCGCCATCATGGGGATAGGCCCTGGTGGCACAGTGGTTAGAATGCAGTACTGAAGGCTATTTCTGCTGATTGCTGGCTGCTTGCAGTTCAGCAGTTTGATTCTTCCTGGCACAAAGTTGACTCAGCCTTCCACCCTTCTGTGGAGAGGGCTGTAAAGCACTGTGGAGTGGTATATATGTCTAAGTGCTATTGCTATAGGATAGGGACAGAGAATAGGATACGGTAGGATACGATAGAATAGAATAGAATAGAATAGCATAGAATAGAATAATAGTATTCTTTATTAGTCAAGTGTGATTAGACCCACAAGGATTTTGTCTCTGGTGCAGAAGCTCTCAGTGTGTATGCAAAGCAACAGAGCAATACTAATCATAATAATGATACCTATAAGAGAAGTTAGGAGAGAAGAAGAAGAAGATAATAATAATAATCAGAATAATCATAAATTTCACCTCTTCTCTTCATCATCGCAATGATCCCACTATCAGTAATCTTAAAAAAAATGAAATTAGGCTACCAAACAGCCAAAGAAGCTGAAAAAATTTCGCATTTACTATATATGGATGGTTTAAAACTCTATGGAAAGTCAGAAATAGAAATCCAATCATTGACAAACACAGTCCGAGTATTCAGCACCGATATTTCAATGCAGTTAAAAATGGACAAAATCACCATCAGTCAAACGCAAAAAGCCACACTGCTTGGATCTGCACGCATATTACGAAAATACGTCCTAGACACCTGGTGGTGCCCGACTAGTAACCAATGCCAAATCCGGTGAAACAACTGGCCGCTGTGATACAATTGTATAATAATAATAATAATATAGCCATACAAGATGGGTGAATATACTTAGACCTAAGACAGTACTGCGAGCAAACAATACCATTTTTACAAAGAGGTGTTTATCCTCTGCATGATAAGTTGGCAGGTGATCTTATCATGCAGAGGACACACCCACCCTTCGTAAAAATGGTACTATTTGCTCGCACCTTCCATATAACCTACCCGTGCATTTTGAAGAAACTCATCTCCCTTAAAAAAAAAAAAAGAAACACCCAATGATGAACCCAGCAACTTTTCTATCAGAAATGGTGATGGCTTTATTTTTATGGGACTATTATTCAGACCTCTCAATTTCCATCCATATAACCTGGCTGGCCCTCTTCCCACCTTTGGGTCAGGAGGTGAGGGCAGAATTAATTCCCCATGCTGGAGACTGCAATGCAGGGTCTATGCAGTGTCCTCTCTCTATATATATATTTCGAGAGAGGGAGAGAGGGAGAAGGAGAGGGAGAGGGGAGCATACACATTTGCAGCTCCCTGACTGGGTGAGAAGGTCATTTCCAAGAAATTTATCCGTTCCAGCTGCAGGAAGAGTTTTTACACAATGTCGATACTCTCTGCTGTGTATACACATCTTTTCCCATTTGGAGTGTGGGGGTCTGGAGCTAATACTGTCAGATTAACAGAATATTTGGTCTTGATCTTGGGGGGAAATCAGTCATAGTGGTTGGTATGAAATTGATTTTCTTTAAAAGTAAAGGTTCCCCTTGCACATATGTGCTAGTCATTCCCGACTCTAGGGGGCGGTGCTCATCTCCGTTTCAAAGCCGAAGAACCGGCGCTGTCCGAAGACATCTCCGTGGTCATGTGGCCGGCATGACTCAACGCCAAAGGCACACAGAAGGCACACGGAATGCTGTTACCTTCTCACCAAAGGTGGTTCCTATTTTTCTGCTTGCATTTTTTATGTGCTTTCGAACTTCTAGGTTGGCAGAAGCTGGGATGAGGAACGGGAGCCCACTCTGTTACAGGGATTTGAACCACTGAACTGCCGACCTTTCTGATCGATAAGCTCAGCCTCTTAGCCACTGAGCCACTGCGTCATTTTCTTTACGCCTTTGTAAATCCCTCTGGATCTCAGAGCTGCTAGTCCCGCATCTATTTACAGGTAGTCCTCGACTTAACAACGCTTCACTTAATGACCATTCAAAGCTCAAAAGGTGCCTTCTGGTCATTTTTCACGCTTATGACCAAGGCAGCAACCCTGGGGTCACATGATCAAAACCAAGAGGCTTGGCAACTGACTTGTATTTATGACGGTTGAGTCACATAACCCCCTTTTTTGTTAGGAGACAAAAACAAAGTCAGTGGGGAAGCCAGCTTCACTTCAGCTCCGTTTTCCTAACTTGACAACTGCAGGGACTCACTTAACAACGGTGGCAATAAAGGTCATAACGTGGGGCAAAACTTGTGATCAAAGTTGGAATGCTTGGGAACTGGTTTGTATTTATGACAGTTGCAGTGCCTGGAGTCCTGTGATCCCCCCTTTGCCACCTTCTGATAAGCTACATCAATTTAACTTAATAGCCATGTTACTAACTTAAAATGCAGCAATTCTCTCAACAACTGTTGCATGAAAGGTCGTAAAACGTGTCAAAACTCACTTAGCAACGATCTTGATATGCCAGGGAAATTTGGGGCTCAATTGTGATTGTAAAGTCCAGGATTCCTTCCTTCTCCTATTTCAGTGTTTCTGGGAGTTGAAGTCCAGACATCTTCAAGTTGCCAAGGTTGAGAAACACTGTCCTATTTTCTCCACAACAACAACCCTGTGAGGTTGGGCTAAGAGAGAGAGAGAGAGAGAGAGAGAGGGAGAGAGAGAGGGAGACTAGCCCAA
Organism: Thamnophis sirtalis; assembly: GCF_051295495.1. Taxonomy (NCBI): domain Eukaryota; kingdom Metazoa; phylum Chordata; class Lepidosauria; order Squamata; family Natricidae; genus Thamnophis; species Thamnophis sirtalis. Next base: position 88,552,301 of record NW_028261387.1, read on the forward strand.
GGTCACGCCAGATTTCATGCCTAAGGAGGGACTAGAATTCACCATTTCCTGGTGATTGGCCCAAAGTCACCCAGTCAGCTTTCACCCAGCACCTTAATCGTTAGATCAAATTGGCTCTGTTTAATTGTGAACGCTGAAAATCGTGAAGACCCAGAATCAGGCACATATGGATAGGGAGCAATAGAGTGGGAGAAAATTGCTAACAGTGAGGACAGTTAACCAGTGGAACAGCCTCCCTCCCAAAATCGTGGGTGCTCTCCATCACTGGAGGTTTTTAAGAAGAGACTGGACAGGTATAGGGTCTCCTACTTGAGCAAGGGGCTAGACTAGAAGACTTCCAAGGTGCCATTCTATTCTATTCTGTTCTGTTCTGTTCTGTTCTGTTCCGTTCCGTTCCGTTCGATTCGATTCCATTCTAATTCCATTCCATTCCGTTCCGTTCCGTTCCATTCCATTCCATTCCATTCCATTCCATTCCATTCCATTCCATTCCATTCATTCCATTCCATTCCATTCCATTCTATTCTATTCTATTCTATTCTATTCTATTCTATTCTATTCTATTCTATGTTGTAATCATTTACACAACTGAATATTAATAATGGACAATAGTGTGAAATCAGCAATTTCAACACAGCATTGATTTGTTCAGTGAGACTGTAGTTTCCATAGTTGTGTTATATTCTTGCCCAGGAAAAGCTGGAAACTGAAGCTTTTCCTTGGGACCAAAATATCTGTCCCGTTTCAGAACGCACGGAAGGGAAGACGGAGGCGTCGTATTAATTGTAGATAGTAATGATAATAATAAAAAATATCTCTCTTCATTCTTTTGCCAACTTCCTCCAGCTGCTCTCCTGCAGCTTAAGGATAACCATGGAGATGATTTTGGACGCCTCTGTCCATAATTCTGGGATCCCAGTCACTTCCCTGAATGATGAAATGACCATTATCACTGCGGAGAATAGCTGGAGATGCAAAACTCCATCTGCAATTCTTCGTGTCAACCGGATGAGAGATTATGGCGAAAGGTCAGAGTCGTCAGGAAGAGAGCCTTCGTCAGCCTTTTTCAAAGTACATTTAAGCCCAGCTTTTAAATGACCTCCTACAAGAGACAAAAGCTTTTGCTTTGACGCCCATTTCATCCCTGGTAAGCCATCTTGGCCAGAATTTGAAGTCTGCTACCGGTTAGCCCAAACCGGTAGTAAAAAATGCTACCGGTTAAGCCAAACCGGTAGTAAAAAATTACTACCGGTTAATCCAAACCGGTAGTAAAAAATACTACCAGTTTGCCCAAAACGGTAATAAAAAAATGCTACTGGTTCATCCAAACTGGCAGTAAAAAGTGCTACTGGTTCATCCAAACCGGTAGTAAAAAATGCTACCAGTTTGCCCAAACCGGTAATAAAAAAATGCTACTGGTTCTTCCAAACCGGTAGTAAAAAGTGCTACTGGTTCCTCCAAACTGGCAGTAAAAAGTGCTACTGGTTCATCCAAACTGGCAGTAAAAAGTGCTACTGGTTCCTCCAAACTGGTAGTAAAAAATGCTACTGGTTTGGGCGAACCAGTAGTTTTGACAATCAGTGCCTGGGGTGCGCATGCGTGCGCAAGCGAACTGGTAACCGAGCATTTCACCCCTGGCAGGGGGTCAAAAAAGTCAAGATGGTGGGGTGGGGGAGGCAGCTCCCTAATCAATGCCGCTGAGGTGGGTGGGGCTCCATCGCATCAAAGGTCGGCAGGGTACGGCTGAAAAAGACCAAGATGGCAGCGATTTTAAGCACCAGCAGAACTTCAATTGTGCTGGTGTGATCATAGTTTCCCCTTTTTTAATTACATCCTTTGGATCCCTTGACATTTCCTGATGTCTTTCTTTTTTTAATGCTTCCTGCTCTTCCTGAACAGAATTTGATTTTTTTCCCCATACTGCAAGTATTAAGGGAATCACTCCCGTCGTTAAGCTCGTCGCACAGTTGTTCAGTGAATCTGGCTTCCCCATTGACTTTCTTCTGTCAGAAGCCCGCAAAAGCTGAATCGCACGACCCCAGGACCCCCTGCGACGGCCATAAATATGAGCCAGCTGCCAAGGGTCCGAATTTTGATGATGTGACCATGGGGATGCTGCAACTGTCATAAGTGTGAAAAATAGTCCTTGTAACTTTGAACTGTAACGAAACTAATTGTTATAAGTCAAGGATTATCTGTACTCATAACACCCACTCCTAGTTTATAATGCATTGGTAAGACTTACACGGGGGAATTTGTGTCCGGTTTTGGTCGTCACCACAATACAAAAAAAAGAGGTCAAGACTCAGGGGTGGGGACTCACTACTGCTGGGTCACAAGATGGCTCCGCCACTGGGAGAACCGGTTCGGTGGTGTGGGGTGGTGGCAGGCCTGGGTCGCTGTCGGTTCCAGGGACCCAGGCTGGCAAACAACTATCGGTTTGACTGAACCGGTCTGAATTGGTAGGAGCCCACTGTTGAGTGCAGAGAAGAAAAAGAGGATTAGGGACGGAAGACTAAACCATACAATGAAGGGTTGCAGGAACTGGGTATGTCTAGTTTAAGGAAAAGAAGGACTAGGGGAGACATGATAGCAGTGGTCCAATATCTCAGGGGTTGCCACAAAGAAGAGGGAGTCAAACTATTCTCCAAAACACCCGAGGGTAGAATAAGAAGCAATGGGTGGAAACTAATCAAGGAGAGAAGCAACTTAGAACTGAGGATAAATTTCCTGACAGTTAGAACAATTAATCAGTGGAACAACTTGTCTCCAGAATTTGTGAATGCACCAACACTGGAAGTATTTAAGAAGAGATCAGAAAATCATTTGTCTGAAATGGTAAAGGACAGTAATGGCTAACCTTTTTGTCATTGCACATGCACCCATAATGCAAAGTGTGTATGACCCCCCCCCTCCTGCCCTGCCTCCATGCATGCACATGCAACCCCCCTGTGTGCGCCCCGCCCTCCACACATGGGTGTGAGATCCCCCGCATTGCCCCTGCCCCCTTGCATGGACTCACAATCCCCTGCACTCTCCCTGCCCCCATGAATGCGTGCATGACCATGCATTCCATCCCCCAGTGCAAGCAACTGTCACCCCCACAAGCACCTCACCCCCGCACATGCATGCACACACATCTATGCACACCTCCTGTGCATGTGTGCACAAGCAACACACAGGTGCGTGGCAGAGACCTGAAAATCAGCTAGCCGGCGGGAGGCGCGTGCACATGTGTGGTGGAGCTGAGCTGGGGTGACGGCTCACGGGCCCACAGAGAGGGATCTGCGTGCCATAGGTTTGCCATGACGGTACAGGACAGTGGTGGCGAATCTTTGGCACATGTGCTAGAGGTGGCACTCAGAGCCCTCTCTGTGGACACGCATGCTGTTGCCCCAGCCCAGCTCCATCCCATTTCTCCCACAGAGGGCAGGGAGGGAGGGAGGGAAATAGAGAGAGGTAGGGGAAGAGAGAGAGAGAAAGAGTGAGAGAGAGAGAGAGGGAAAGAGATAGAGAGAGAGAAAGAGTGAGAGAGAGGGAGGGAGGGAAAGAGAGAGAGAGAAAGAGAGGGAGGGAAAAAGAGAGAGAAAGAGAGAGAGGGAGGTAAAGAGATAGAGAGAGAGAAAGAGAGAGAGGGGGAAAGAGAGAGAGAAAGAGAGAGAGTGGGAGGGAAAAAGAGAGAGAGAAAGGGAGAGGTAGGTAGGTAAAGAGATAGAGAGAAAGAGAGAGAGGGAGGGAAAAGAGAGAAAGAAAAAGAAAGAGAGGGAGGGAGGTAAAGAGATAGAGAAAGAGAGAGGGTGGGAATGGTAGAGAGAGAAAGAGAGAGAGGGAGGGGGAGAGAGAGAGAAAGAGAGAGAGGGAGGGGAAGAGAGAGAGAGAAAGAGAGAGAGGGAGGGAAAAAGAGAGAGAGAGAAAGAAAGAGGGAGGGAGGGAAAGAGAGGGAGGGAGGAAAAGAGAGAGAAAGAGAGAGCAGGAGGGAAAAAGAGAGAAAGAAAGGGAGAGGTAGGTAGGTAAAGAGATAGAGAGAAAGAGAGAGAGGGAGGGAAAGAGAGAGGAAGTGAGGGAGAGAGAGAGATATAGAGAGGGAGGGAAAAAGAGAGAGAAAGAAAGAGAGAGCGGGAGGTAAAGAGATAGAGAAAGAGAGAGGGAGGGAAAGAGAGAAAGAGAGAGGGGGGAAGAGAGAGAGAGAGAAAGAGAGAGGGAGGGAGGGAAAAAGAAAGAGAAAGAAAGAGAGGGAGGGAGGAAAAGAGATAGAGAGAAAGAGGGAGAGGGAGGGAAAAAGAAAGAAAAAGAAAGAGAGGGAGGGAGGGAAAGAGAGAGGAAGGGAGGGAGAGAGAAAGAGAGAGAGGGAGGGAAAAAGAGAGAGAAAGAAATAGAGAGGGAGGTAAAGAGATAGAGAGAGAAAGAGAGAGGGAGGGAAAGATAGAGAGAGAAAGTGAAAGAGAGAGGGAGAGAAAGAAAGAGAGAAATGATATTACAATTATTTTTCTTTTTTTATTGTTGCTAAACCTAATATTTCCAAAGGAGAAAAAAGTGAAGGGGCATAAAAGTGCATTTATCACATTTTCCTTAGAACAATTAGCTGAACTCTGCCTTGTTTATCATTATTTTAGGTAGTAAAACCTCATTATTCAGGTTAAATTGCCGTGTTGGCACTTTGCGATAAATAAGTGGGTTTTGGGTTGCAGTTTGGGCACCCGGTCTCTTAAAGGTTCTCCATCACAGGGTATAGGATCTCCTGCTGAAGCAGGGGGTTGGAGTAGATGACCTCCAAGGTCCTTTCCAACGCTGTTATTATTCTGTAATTTTGTAAATAGTTGTAAACATTGGATGGGCTGAAAGAGTCCTATCGACCCAGCCTGTGCAGAACAATGTCAAAATAATAAAATGCCGATCCAGCAACCTTGTCGGAGAAACAAATCGGAACGTCTGAGCTTTCTTAAGCCAATAAGGAAAGATCAGGGCATTTATTACCTTGAATAAAAAAAGCATCTATCATCTCTGAAATAAAGTCCCCACCGCAACGAAGCTACTTTCTCCGCCGATAAAATGTAATGTCATCGGACAGTGATGAACATTCTAATTGCTCAAGAAAATGTATGAGACCCTGGGCTGAAATTGTGAGTTTCGGGCAGGATCTGATCTATCAAAGAAAGAGGGGAAGAGAGAAAACGGTTTTGCTGAGCGGGCAGGAAAGCTGAAGTCTGGGAATCCGAGCAAGGAGAATATCCAGAAACTTGCAGAAGAGAGGAGAACGGAAAGCGAAAGACAGGGGGCAGATCAGAAGGCAGGGCCATTCTACCCCTGGCCTGAGGCCCCCAACATTTCCGGGGGAGAAGGAATGGGAACATGGATGCCCCCAGAAGAGAGCCAAAATCTGCATGATGTTGGGTGCAGCCCTCTTCAGGGGTGCAATATCCCTGCATATATAAAATGTGTGTGTGTGTTAGATTGCAACACACCCCTGGCATCATGCAGGTTTTGATATCTGCATGAGTCTTAGTGAAGAACCAGTTAAATAGGAGCCAGCGGTGTGTGTCAGCAACCAAAAAGCCAATGCAATCCTAAGTTGCATTAACAGAGGGATACAATCAAGATCAAGGGAGGTACTAATACCACTCTGTTGTGGCCCAGCAGGAGCCATTGGAGCTGCCACCAGAGTCCGACAGCGAGGGGCCCTATGAGTCGGCTCTGGAGGATGTGGAGGACCCTGGACAGGGTTCCGACTCCGAGCAGGGCGCAGAGAGATTGGTTGGCCACCAGGTGGCGCCTGAGCCTTGGACCAGTGGGGAGGAGACAAGGGAGAGTGATCCAGAAGCCAGCAGTGAGTTGTTCCTGGATGCACGCCATCGAAGAGCTACTAGGCGTCAAGAACAATTACGCAATTACAGGAGGTAATTGCGCTCAGCTGGTGGTCATTAGGCTCCTCTCCAGACTATAAAAAAGACTGCTTGTGCACACGCCCCTCTTGCTGAAGTCAACATATTGACTAAAGAGAACTGTTGTAACTAACTTGGCAAGCTGGATTGCTGCCAAGCTTTGTCTGAGTTGCTGCCAAGGTCCTTATCTGTTTGTTTGCTTGGCTTTCAGCCACCAAGATTTTGGTCTTGCTATTAAAGTACATTCTAGTTAAGCTTGTCTTGGCTTTTGTTACTGGACGGAGGAGGAGGTCAGAACACCACTCTATAAAGCCTTAGTAAGACCACACCTAGAATACTGCAACTAGTTTTGGTCACCACACTATAAAAAAGATATTGAGACTCTAGAAAAAGTGCAGGGAGGAGCAACCAGGATGATTAAGGGACTGGAGGCCAAAACATACGATGAAACGTTATAGGAACTGGGCATGGCTAGTCTAGTGAAGAGAAGGACCAGGGGAGACATGATAGCAGTCTTCCAATATTTGAGGGGCTACCATAGAGAGGAGGGGGGGGTCAAGCTATTTTCCAAAGCACCCAAAAGCCAGACAAGGAATAATGGATGGAAATTGACCAAGGAAAGATTCAACCTGGAAATAAGGAGGAATTTTCTGATAGTGAGAACAATCAACCAGTGGGACAGAAGTTGCCTTCGGAAGTTGTGGGAGCTTCCTCGCTGGAGGCTTTCAAGAAGAGATTGGACTGCCATTTGTCAGGAATGGTGTGTGGGGGGGGTCTCCTGGTTGGGCAGGGTGTTGGACTAGATGACCTACAGGGTCCCTTCCAGCTCTGTAACAGATATCCGTGGAAGCTGTTGATGAATGCATGGCATTATCAGGATAAAGCAGGAGACTGGGACTTCTAGTCAATGGCTTATTGATGAAGCGGAACTACATGGGTTTATGGTTCTGGGCAGCTGACAAAACGGAGTTGAGAGTGGGGTTTTTTTTAATACCTTCTTTGGCTTTGCACTTTAGCTTCCTGTTCCTGTGCAAGAACACACATTCTATTAGCTGTTGTCAAATTCCTATGGGGTCTTGTATAGGTCATAGCTGGCTCTATTGGACAAGAGGTTGGACAACCATTTGTGTACCAATGAAGGGGACTATTTGTGGCTCAGGGTTGAAATGAAAGGGGTCCTTGGTGCTCTCTGAGCTTGCTTGTTTTCTTGCTGACATTTCATTTCCCTAGCCAGGTAACATCAAGAGGGCTAGTCCCTTTGTGTAAAAATAATATAGGGCAGTTTTGGCGAACCTTTTCAGCACCTGAGTGCTGAAACGGGAGCTTGCGCATAGAGGAGCACCAGAAATCAGAAGAGCAGCTCCCCAGCATACATTCGTGCACCGGGAAGCTGAGCTTCTGATTTCAGGCGTGCACATGGTCACTTGGCCTTCTGTTTTCTGGTGCACATGTGTGTGCGAAGACCAGCTGGCCAGCGCGCATGCATGTGCCACAAACCGGAAGTTCAGCTTCCCAGGATGCGCAATGCATACCGGGGAACTGCTCTTCCAGTTTTCAAAGCCCCTGCGTGCACGAAGACCGCCTGGCTGGCACGCATGTGGTACCTGAACCCGGAAGAGCAACTGGCAGCAGCTGGCATGCCCAGAGAGATGGCTCTGCGTGCCACTTCGGGCACACATGCCATAGGTTTGCCATCACGGGTATAGGCTTTCCTTAGTGGTGGGTTTCAAATTTTTTTAGAACCTCTTCTGTAGGTGTGGCCTGCTTTGTGGGAGTGGCTTGCCGGCCATGTGACTGGGTGGGAGTGGCTTGCCGGCCATGTGACCGAATGGGAGTGGCTTGGCAGTCATTTGACTGGGTGAGCGTGGCCAACTTGTAAAATGTGGTGAGACTCACTTAACAACGCTCTTGATTAGCAACCAAAATGTTAGCTCAGAAACTCTGGCATTTGAAGCACGCAGGTCTTAAAGCTGTAAAGTTACAAGAGCCTTGCACCCCTAACCCTTTAGAAAAAAAAACCCCAGGGGTGTTCAAACTTGACAGCTTTAAGACTTGTGGACTTCAACTCCCAGAATTCCTCCTCCAGTCATGTTGGCTCAGGAACTCTGGCATTGAAATGTGCAAGTCTTAAAGTTACACGACCCTTGCACCCCTAACCCTTTAGGAAAAAAATCCAGGGGTGTTCAAACTTGACAGCTTTAAGACTTGTGGACTTCAACTCCCAGAATTCCTCCTCTCGCTCTTCATCTTGATGATGCGCGGACGGGCGGGGGAGAGGGAGCTGGAACCGGTTCTAAACTGGCACTGTAGATTTGTGAAACCTCTTCTATAGAAGAGGTCAGAACTGGCAGGAACCCACCCCTGGCTTTCCTGCTGCAGCAGGGGGTTGGTCTAGAAGACCACCAAGGTCTCTTCCAATTCTGCTATTCTGTATTAAAGTCATCTTCCGTGGCTCTAACGGTTGATTCCTCAGTCCTAGGAGGAAAAGTCCTGGCTTCGAGATCTGTTTCACTCTGAAGCAGCAGGAAAGGTTAACTCTGATCTTGGTTCTTTTTAGTGATCAAAGCCCAAAGTTTTCTCCTTGAATTAAGACCGGCCCTCTGGCGTCTGCCACCGCTCCGTCCATTCTCATTTACCATTGAGCTCATTTGCTGCCGTTCGGAGGAAGCGCAGAGTGAGCCTGACTCAGCAGTTTTGCCCCTTGCCCAGGAAAAAAAAAACACCCTGCTTTCAATTAGGATGCCCCTCACTCATTTACACTCCATTTAAATGTTAAAAGACAAAGTTTCATGGGGTTTTAATGCCCCCCATTACTTCCGATCTGTAACCCGAGGTAAAGATTTTGATGGGAACCTCTTCCAAGGTATTTTAAAGGTTACATGAACAATTAGATTCATGTCTACCCTAATCTTATCATCTTTCATTTCTTCACATTTGGGGGGGGGGGGGAAGAGGGTGGGGAGCAGATAATTCTTTTCTCCTGCTTAGTACGAAAGTGATTTTCCTAAGACTCGGGCAGTCCTCGACTTGTAACTGTTGAAAGAATTGTCCTTCTGGGTTCAGCTCCAAGTGGGGAAAAAGAAACTGGAGCAATAGCAGTAGACTTAGCAGTAGACTTATATACCGCTTCATAGGCCTTTCAGGCCTCTCTAAGCGGTTTACAGAGAGTCAGCATATTGCCCCCAACAATCTGGGTCCTCATTTTACCCACCTCGGAAGGATGGAAGGCTGAGTCAACCCTGAGCCGGTGAGATTTGAACCGCTGACCTGCTGATCTAGCAGTAGCCTGCAGTGCTGCATTTAACCACTGCGCCACCTTGGCTCTTAGAGCCAAGGAGACATGGAGGCTGCTTGGAAAGATGGTTTATTGTTGGACAGGGCCACATGGCTTGAGCCCTGAACAGAAAAGGTGATCACATGGTTCAATGTTGGTGGAGAAGAAGAGAGAAGGGCTGAAGGAGGGGCTTGCTAGGCTTTTTATACCCTGTTTGGTCCCGCCTCTCTGTTTCCTGTTCCTGTGTAAGAAATGTATTCTGATTGGTTGTCAGACTCCCATGGCGCCATGCAGGGGGATACTCTCTAGGCTGTTTTGAATCCATAGATGAGTTCTCAGATGCCATGTGGAGAGTTGAGTAATATCCCTTCCCCCTACAGCCGCAGTGGAGAAGTCTTTATTATGTAAAGTGGGCTAGCCTGGCCTTCTCAATGGCCTATTGACAAAGTGGGGATGGGCAGGAAGCTACAGGCAGCTATTCTGTTTTTTGAAGCATGTTTCTTTCTTTTCACATCCAGAGAAATATTTTGCCTTTTCAATATTTCCTGGGATATTTCATTTTTCTGGGAGAGGGCTGGATGATTACTCCCCACATAACAGTTCGTTTAGTGTCCGTTCAATGTTACAGCAGCACTGGAACAAGTGACATGACCGGTTTTTTTCATATTTAACAATTGTTGCACAATCATCAGTGATCAGAATTTGACATTTTGCAGGGTGTCCCCTTTTGCGACCTTCTAACCAGCAAAGTCAACGGGGAAGCCCGATTCACTTAACAACCGGGTTTTTCCTAACTTATCAACTGCAGTGATTCACTGTAGGAACTTAGCACCCATCTCTCTCCTAGAAGAAGGAAATATCCTGGGAGATATTGAAAAGGCAGAATATTATATTTCCCTGGATGAGAAATGGAGAAACAGGTTTCTTAGGCAGGAAACAGACTCACTCATAATAGCCCCCACCTTTCTCCATGGGCCATTAGGGGCTCTGAGCTAGTCTACTCTACATAACAAAGATAGGATTAGCTTTCCACAGAAACTCACCACGTGGCACCCGGGAAGAAGCAATGCTCAACCAAACTTGAACTCAAAACACAGCCTAGAGAGTTGCCCCTACATGGCCCCTTGGGAGTCTGACAACCAATCGGAATACGTTTCTTACACAGGAACAGGAAACAGAGAAGTATAAAGCCAGGAACTTTCAGCATCTCACTCTCTCTTTTCTTCTTCACCCACCATCTGGAAGCATGTGATCACCATTTTCCCCAGGACCTCAAGCCACGGGATCCTGTCCACCATCAAACCATCTTTTCAAGCAGCTTCCATGTTTCCCTCCCACTTGGAACTGAACCCAAAAGGACATTTCTTCCAACATCACTTAATAACTGTAAAATGGGGCAAAATTCACTTAACAATGGTCTCCCTTAACAGCAGCCCTCACAGACCACACTGGCAATATTGTTGGCAAGAACTTTTAACCAACAAGGTCCTAATGAAATACGGTACGAGCTGCCTCCTTTAATCACGGCTTGAAGATGCACCTGTCATCTGATGTGAGATTCAGCATTCTTTTCAAGCCCAATTTTTGTTGGTTTTGATTTTATTTTTATCAAACGGTCCAAAGCTCCCGCCGCATGGAAGAATTGATGAGCCTGAGCTGTTTCGATTTATTTTATTTTAAATATATCACCCTATCCTCCTATTCTTCCGATGAAGTATGTGAAGTCTCTACTTTTTGCCCTGTTAAGAAAGACGTCAGAAGAAAAAAAAAAAAAGCATTTGGAGAAGGATTCACCCTTCTTCCTTTTCTTTTTTTTTTGAGAAGTGAGATTGAGATGCTTTATTTGTATGCCGCCCTTTTCCCTGGGGGGACTCAGGGCGGCTCACAACTCAAGGGGAGGGAGGACAAACAAGTCACAAACATGAAAAATGATACATCATTAAAAAAACACAACAGTCATGCAATTCGAGTGGGGTTAAAATCTTTAGCCCCAGGCCTGTCGGGACAGCCAGGACTTAAGGGCTACGTGGAAGGTCTGGAGGGTGGTGAGGGTACGAATCTCCACGGGGAGTTCGTTCCAGAGGGTCGGGGGGATATTTAATGGTTTGGAGTGTGGCGGTGAAATGGTGGTGTGGTGTACAGGTACTCTTTCACCACAATTGAGCCCAACATTTCTGTTGTTAAGCACGACAGTTGTTTGAACATTTGTAAAGCATATACTATTGTGAATTAACTGTAACACTGAAATGTAATATGTGTGTATGGTATAGAAAGGATTGCAAGCAAAAAAGAATTAAAGGTAAATTAACTAAGGTGGATAAAGATAAATAGGCTAGCTGATATGTATTAATAATGGAAGGTGAAATGATTATGTCAGGTTACAAATAAGAAAAACCTTAGTTGGGAAAGTTATTTAAGGAGGAGGGAGGAAATGGAGGGAAAATGTGGAAATACACCTAATAATATGTTCTGCTCCCCCTCGTCCCACTCACACACTCTGAGCCAAAGATAAGTTACGGCATTTAATTCACAGACAGACAGGTCCTTGGTAGCAAACAGGCACAGAGAAGCTTGGGGAGCAATCCAGCACAGATAAGCCATGGCAGCAATCCAGCCTGCCAAGCTCACAATAATGTTCTCCAACATTAGTTCCTGCATTGACTTCTGCAAAAGGGGCGTGTGCACAAGCAGTCCTTTTATAGTCTGGAGAGGAGCCTAATGACCACCAACTGAGTGCAATTACCTCCTGTAACTGCATAATTGTTCCTTACGCCTATTAGCTCTCCGGTGCCGGGCATCTAGGAACAACTCCCTTGGCTCCTCCCCATTGCTGACGTCCGGATCACACTCCCTTGTCTCCTCCCCACTGGTCCAACCAGTCTCTCTGCGCCCTGCTCAGAGTCGGAACCCTGTCCAGGGTCCTCCACATCCTCCAAAGCTGACTCATAGGGCCCCTCGCTGTCGGAGTCTGGTGGCAGCTCCAACAGCTGGGCCACAACAATAATATATAGTTAAAAGTACAAGATGAAACAAAATATGGATGCTTAATGATGTAAAAGTATGTAACAGTATTATGAGGATAGCGGGAAATTTGAATCTGTCTTGCACTGTGTCCAAAAAAGAGGTTGTTGGAGGAGGGAGGGGGAGAGGAAACAAATGGAATTCATATAAAGGTATACCTCTAAAAGAAAAACTAGCAATATGAAAAAATACTTTTTTTCTTTGGGAATATAATTATCAATGCCACTGATGTTAAATGGGCTTTGCTAAAAGGCAGAAATACACCACGTAAAATAGAGAATGGAAGGGAGATAAAGAGAGGGAAAGAGAGAGAAAGGAGACAGGAGAGAGGGAAGTAGAAGGGCGGGAAAGAGTAGGAGAGGGGGAAGGTGTGGAAAAAGAGGAGAGGGAGAGAGCAAGGGGGAGTAGAGAAGAGAGGGTAGAGGGAAGAAAGAAGGTAGGGAGGAGGAGAGAGGGAGAGGAGGAGAGCTGAAGATGAAATAGACTATAATATGGTGCATGGAAAGCAGAAGAGCAAATAAAAAATGAAGAGGCTTAATTTCAAGAAGAATTGATATATTATTGAATACCCAAAAATGTTTGTTAAGATGTATTGGTATACTTTGGATTATATTATATGTATATTAAAAAATTTAAAAAACTTTTGACAAAAAAAAGCATGATAATTGTCCAGTGATTTTTGCCCCATTTTCCGGCTTTTCTTGCCACCGTTGTTAAGTGAATCACTGCAGCTGTTAAATTAGTAACAGTGTTGTACAGTGAATCTGGCTTCCCTATTGACTTTGCTGGTAGAAGAATGCAAAAGGCGATCACATGACCCCGGGACACTATAACCGTCATCAAAAGGAGCCAGTGGCCGAGTGTCTCATTTTTGATCACATGATTGTGGGGATGCTGCAGTGGTGGGTTCTGGCCGGTACAGCCTGGTACGGCCGTACCGGTAGCAGTCGGGAGCCGCGGCCACGGTACCGCCTGCCTGCATTCCAAATCTGTTTTTAAGGCAGCTGGGCCAATTGCGCATGTGTGCACAGCATGCAGCGCCTGCATGACCTCAGATGAGCAGCTGGGTGTCGCAAGGGTGATGGAGTGCGCATGCTTGCACAGGGGATGTACTCATCTCCGTTTCAAAGTTGAAGAGCCAGCGCTGTCCGAAGATGTCTCCGTGGTCATGTGGCCAGCATGACTAAATGCCGAAGACCCATGGAACACTGTTGAATCCCACCAAAGGGGTTCACCGACAAAACGGCGAACGACAAAAGTGCGCACGACTAAACCGCAGTGACAAAACTGTGAGTTCTAAAGCGCGCCGATGAATGAGCACTGAAGCACGGCGACAACAGCGCGGCAACAGAAGCGCACTGTAACCCTAACCCTAACCCTAACCCTAACCCTAACCCTAACCCTAACCCTAACCCTAACCCTAACCCTAACCCTAAACTTAACCCTTACCCTAACCCTAACCCTAACCCTAACCCTAAACTTAACCCTTACCCTAACCCTAACCCTAACCCTAACCCTAACCCTAACCCTAACCCTAAACTTAACCCTTACCCTAACCCTAACCCTAACCCTAACCCTAACCCTAACCCTAACCCTAACCCCAAGGCCAAGGCCAAGGCCAAGCCCAACCCTAACCCTAACCCTAACCCTAACCCTAACCCTAACCCTAACCCTAACCCCAAGGCCAAGGCCAAGGCCAAGCCCAACCCTAACCCTAACCCTAACCCTAACCCTAACCCTAACCCTAAACCTAAACCTAAACCTAACCCTTACCTTAACTTAAATCGCGCTTTGGTCGGCGCGCTGTTGTCGCCGCATTGATGATGTCACGTTGATGACATCGCGGTTTTAGCTCCGCGGTTTTGTCAGCGCGCTTTTGTCGGGTCACGCACCAAAGGTGGTTCCTATTTTTCTACTTGCATTTTTACATTCTTTTGAACTGCTAGGTTGGCCAAAGCTGGGACAAGTAACGGGAACTCACTTGGTTACGCAGTGCTAGGGATTCAAACTGCCGAACTGTCGACCTTTCTGATCGACAAGCTCAGCTTCTTGGCCACTGAGCCACCGCGTCCCTTATATCTAAGTTGAATTGGGCAATTCTTTTCCAAGGAAAAGGATGTATATATATTTAAAATCACACCTAGCTGTGAAACCACAAAAGTTTTATTTAAACTCTCTTAGATCATTTACCGAAAGTACCTCTTTATATATATATTATATATATAAATAAATAAAATTGGAAGAAAAAGGTCTTGAGTTGTAGAGCAATACTATTAACATGCCTTTCACCTTTCCAATTAATTTCAAATTTCCAACAGCTCCTTTGCTGTAGATTGAGGGGAAAAAAAGTGTTATTCATCTTCCACATCATTATCTTAGCACATTGTTTAATGTTTTGGCTTGATTTCCAGATGGACGGTCATCGGTGAGATACCACTGTCTCCAGGCTTACTAATTCATCAACTATAATGGCCCGAGAGGACTGAAAATAGGACGATTGTGGGCTAGACCGAGGTCAAACAGTGCGTCTTAACGTCTTAATGTACCAGGGTTCTGCGATTTGTTGGTGTCTTCCTGATTGTGAAGCTCAGAGAAAGATTTCTCACAGATCACCCGGTTATAACGTTTATTTTTCTTCTGCTGGAAGAAATGTCCTTCTGGGTTCAGTTCCCAAGTGGGGAAAAAGATACTGGATTCATGGTGGCTGTTTGGAAAAATGGTTTAATGGTGGAGAGGACCACATGGTTTGAGGTCCTGGGCAAAAAGGCGAGAGATGCTGAGAGTGCCTGGGTTTTATGCCCTCTCTGGGCTTTTGAATTTGAGCTTGTATTCGTTTCCCCCCCTCATGTTTTATTTATTTTATTTCAGGGAGGAAATCCAGCAGGTTCCGGAGAACTGGTAGTGGAAATTTTGAGTAGTTCGGAGAATCGGTAGGGGAAATTTTGAGTAGTTCAGAGAACCGGCCAATGCCACCGCTGGCTGGCCCCAGAGTGGGGTGGGAATGGGGATTTTGCAGTATCCTTCCCCTGTCACGCCCACCAAGACACGCCACACCCACCAAGCCACGCCCACGGAACCGGCAGTTAAAAAAAATTGAATTTCACCACTGTTTTATTTATATTACTTTCCATTTCCACTGAACAGTGTGAGATCTGGGTTTTAAACAATCAAAATCCACATATTTGTTATAATATTCATCACAATACTATTAATAATAGAACTATATATCCATACAATTCAGTGGCGGGATTCAAATAATTTAACAACCGGTTCTCTGCTCTGACTATCTGGGTAGGTGGGGCCCGGTGGTCATGTGACTGGGTGGGCGTGGCCAACTCAAGGTCACTCAGGTCGATGGACGCTTCGCCTTAGCTGTTACAATGTAATAAGGGTTAACCGGAGAGGCAGTTTCTGTAAGCAGGGCAACAAAGATCAGGCTAGAAACAACACCAGAATGTTTCCTTCCAGCCTTCCTTACAGGATTAACCCTGTAAAGTGGGAAAAAACAAAAGATTTCTACCAACAACCGGTTCTTTGAACCACTTAGAAAGTTACCAACCAGTTCTCCCAAATAGGTGCGAACTGGCTGAATCCCACCACTGAAACAATTGCAGTAGTACATAACATCTTCATCATCAAATTCTCTCCACATTCACATTTCCTCTTTTTTATATCTCCTTTGAGCTTGTATTCTGATTGCCTGTCAGACTCCCATGGGGCTATGCAAGGGTAACTTTCTAGGTTGTGTTTTGATGGCCATGTCTGATTGACTCTTGCTGGATGATGATGTAAGGAAAGGGCTTTGGGATTCCTATTATGGCTCTGCCTGAAGGAGGAGGTACAGGGACCCGGTGGCTCAGTGGCTAAGAAGCTGAGCTTGTCGATCAGAAAGTTTGGCAATTCAGCGCTTCGAATCCCTAGCGCCGCGTAACGGAGTGAGCTCCTGTTCCTTGTCACAGCTTCTGCCAACCTAGCAGTTTGAATGCATGTAAAAATGCAAGTAGAAAAATAGGAACCACCTTTGGTGGGAAGGTAACGGCGTTCCATGCTCCTTCAGCGTTTAGTCATGCTGGTCATATGACCATGGAGATGTCTTCGGACAGGGCTGGCTCTTTGGCTTTGAATCAGAGATGAGCACCGCCCCTACAGTTGGGAATGACTACCACATATGTGCGAGGGAACCTTTACCTTTACCTGAAGGAGGTAGACCTTTGTTATGTAGAATAGACTGACCTAGGCCTTAATGGCCCATTGTCAAAGGTGCATGTGGGGGGGGGGGCAGTTTCTGCCTTTTTAATATTCTGAATGAAATATTTTAGGAAATATTAAAAGGGCAGAAATATTCTGACCTTTTAATATTTCCTAAAATATTTCATTTAATATAGGAGAGGGGTGGGGTGTGTGAACTTCCTACATTTATAGTACATTTCAACGGGGTGCCATCTTGGATGCCCTTCCTTCTTCGTGAGCCCAGGCTACACGGAGAAGGAAAAGGGGGGAAGAAAGAAAGAAAGATGCATTTTATTTACCCAGGGAGTACTTTGGGAAGATCAAAAAAAGTGCTGTTTCAAATGATGTTTCCTCTGGGAGGGGCGTGCAGGTTGATCAATCCAGAATTGCACTACAGAATCAATGTGCTGTATAATTAGGGCACTCCAAGGGTAGGAAAAGAGAAAAAAAAAACACACCTCTCCACTCCAAGACATTGCAGGCCTCTTCAACACAAACTAGAACACTATGTGGCCAAGTGTGATCCAGCAATGGGTTTCACATTTTGTTGCCACTGGTTCGCAGCATGCGCGCCCGCTCGCTTCGTGCCACTCCCGCGCATGTGCCCGGCCTTCCTTCCCCGCATGTGCTCTGCTCACGCGTGCATCTTCTCTGCATGCGCCTGGCCTCAAAATCATGGCTAAATAGGGCTGCATAGAGCCAGAGCAAGTGGGTGGGCTCACCCGCGATTTCCGCTACCGATTTGGCTGAACCGGTCCAAACTGGCTGAATACCAATTCTGGATTAGACACACAAAGAATTTGTTTCTGGTGCATTAGGTCTCAATGTCGAGATGCTAAACAACAAAGTAATAATAATCATTTGATCAAAAGATCAAAGGATTCGGATGTGAATGGGAGTAACATATGTTCAACAAAATGTGAAGTTCAGCTTGGTGGATCCATGTGACCAGAGTTCAAATGACAATATAATTTCAGATTAGCCTCTTTACTATTATTAGATTTTATTATTGAAGATTTAGTTTTCAATTCGATTGACAGTCTTGGACTGGTGAAAATTTAACAGTTCAAATCCTAACCAAGGACCTAAGAGCTATTAAGGTAAGATCTGAATTTATAGGCAGTTCTGAGTTGTTGTTGTTGTTGCTATTTTTATATATTTGTTATATATTTATCAATATACTATATAAAACCGCTTAGAGAGGGCTGTACAGCACTGTAAAGCAATATATGTCTAAGTGCTATGTTGTGTGTGTGTGTATGTGTGTATATATATATATGTATATGTATATGCGTTTGTGTTTGTGTATGTGTATGTGTATATATGTATATGTATGCATGTGTATGTATGTATATAAATAAATAAAGGGAGACTAGTATAGATCTATTTCAAGCTATTTAGCTCTCATCAGCTAGCCATACCCTTACTGGGAATCGAACCTGGGCTGGATTACATATTAGGCAGTTATATTAGCCACTAAGCCACAGGTTCTCCTCCTTTATCAGCTAAGCCAGGGAAGTACATATGTATTGTGTCCAGGGACCTGCAGTCACTAGAGGCAGGGGAGGCGGGGCCTCACCAGTCTCCTGAGGGAAAGGAAGAATTTTAAATATATTTTTTTAAATAATTAAAGCCAGGGTAGTTGCTACCAGATTCAAAGTGACAGTGGCTTGGTGTCTGCTTTCAGTGTTAACTATGGGGGGAGGCCAGAGAACTCGGGGCCTCTTTTGCCTAAGGAATTGTTCGCCTTTTAAAAGTTAAGGAGGAGTTAACAAGCGAACACTTTCATATGCAAAAGAGGCACTGATTCTCCCGCCTCCTGATCGGGGAGCAGCGAATCATGCCTTAGGAGCACGCTTACGTTAGCACGCTTACGTTGGGCGGACAAGAGGAGAGTTGAGAGAGTTTCCACAGCTGGAAAAGGTGGATCGGACGGAGGGAGGGGGGGGGTTCAAATTTATTGTAATTTAATTTGTAATTTAATAAAACAATTAATTTTTTATTGTGAGGTTTGTGTGTGTGTGTTTTTTTCTTTCTTCACAGTGGTGGGGTCGGAGGAGGCAGGGGGGCGAGGCGGCGAAGCACGGAAGCGGCAGGGACGTTCTCGCCGCTGTGTTTCAACAGGCCAGGCGTCTCGCATTTATGTCCGCCATAAACGCGAGACACCTGGCCTGTTGGACACAGTGGTGGTGGTGGGAGGAATTGGCTGTGTGGGCTGGCTGGCTGGGGAGGGGAGGCCCCTTTAAAGCCCAGCACCGAGCGGGGAGGAGGAGGAGAGCAGTGAGTCCAGGCAGGGACCAGGTCCGGCGGGCTGGCTGCAGGCTGGGGCAGCAGGATTGTGACTGTCCGTATGAGGAGGTGGGGGGTGGGGGCAAGGCGGTGGAGCACGACGGTGGCGAGAAGCATCTCAGATGTAGCCGGAACACCCGGAAGGCAAGCCGGGACTTCGGCATGCCTTTAAGTGCTGGCTTGTTTTCCGGGTGTCCTGGCTCCATCTGAGATGCTTCTCGCCGCTGTCGCACTTCACCGCCTTGCCCCCGCCCCCGCCTCCTCCGACAAACAATCCTGATGCCCCGGCCTGCAGCCAGCCCAGCACCGAGCGGGGACGAGGAGGAGAAGAGCGGTGAGTCCAGGCTCGGTGCTAGGCTGGCTGCAGGCCAGGGCCAGGATTGTTTGTTGGAGGAGGCGGGGGGGGGGCAAGGCAGTGGAGCACGACAGCGGCGAGAAGCAACACCCCCGCCACTGTGTCCGACAGGTGTCTCGCGTTGGACACAGTGCTGGGGACGTTGCTTCTCGCCGCTGCTGCGGTCTTGCCTCACCAACGGTAACCGTCACCGCACGTCACTGATTGTGTCACAACCCCTGGTATGCCCAAATATGGGAGGGAGCATACTGCTTCCCTTTTCTGTCTATCGGCTCACTCTGGGAGCCATCCAGGCAGAAAGCCATTTTTTATGTTGCCTTGTTACATTTGTGTTGCAATTGTGCTGATAAATAAATAAAGGGAGACTAGTATAGATTTATTTCAAGCTATTTAGCTCTCATCAGCTAGCCATATCCTTACTGGGAATCAAACCTGGGCTGTATTACATATTAAGCAGTTATATTAGCCACTAAGCTAATATAGGGTGGCGAACATATCTAATACTTCCTCCCATTTCCAATACAAAAACCGCCCCATGATGTGAATTGAGGTGAGAGAAAGAGTGACTGTCCCAAAGTCACCCAGCTGGCTTTCATGCCGAAGGCAGGACTAGAACTCACAGTCTCCTGATGACTGGCCAAAAGTCATCTAGCTGGCTTTCATGACCAAGGAGGGACTAGAACTCTCAGTTCATGGTGATTGGACCCAAGTAACTCAGCCAGCTTTCATAGTTAAGACAGGACTAGAACTCACGGTCATCTACTTTCTAACCTGGTGTCATTAGAACAGCCTCTCACTCTTCTAAT
Source organism: Thamnophis sirtalis (assembly GCF_051295495.1). Lineage (NCBI taxonomy): Eukaryota > Metazoa > Chordata > Lepidosauria > Squamata > Natricidae > Thamnophis > Thamnophis sirtalis. The sequence continues at coordinate 88,572,155 of NW_028261387.1, forward strand.
GAATCTTCTGGTAGATCCAATCGTGATTCATGCTTTAAATTTGACTGTAAATCTGTTCCCTATTTCTGCTTTGAATTTTCAATCTTTCTGGTCCAGCCTGCAAAGAATTCTTGTCTGATCCTTCCTTGCCTATCATCCATCTCTCTGTCTCTCTGTCTCTCTGTCTGTCTCTGTCTCTGTCTCTGTCTCTGTCTCTGTCTCTGTCTCTCTCTCTCTCTCTCTCTCTCTCTCTCTCTATCTATCTATCTATCCATCATCTATCTATCCATCTATCTATTTAAAATGGCTGTTAGTGTGTATGTTCCAGCATAACTCTGGAACGCCTCGAGCAATTTCAATCAAACTTGGTACACAGATGACTTACTCTCTAGAAAAAAAAATACTGTGAGAGTAAGAAACCCCTAACACTCTTCAGGGTGTATGTTCTGTTAAGATACAGCCTGTTGTGCCTTAAAATGGCTTCTACAGTACTGCCTTAAAATGGCTTCTACTGAACAGCACACTGGAGTTACCATGGTAACGGCTTCACAGTACTCCACAAGGGGGCTCCCTCCAGTAAGGGGGAAAATCCAAATATAGAAATTACGTTTGCTCTGGACATTTGTGTATGTCTAATACAGGATTGGGATGAACAAATACCCGGGCAACGCCAGGTTAACAGCTAGTCAGAAAAATTAAATAAAATGAAATGAAATAAAACAATACAGTACAGTACACTACCGTACCATACAATGCAATGCAATGCAATGCAATGCAATGCAATGCAATGCAATGCAATACAATACAATAATCAAAACAATGCTTTATTCAGTTTGGTCCTGTGATCACTTTCTTCTTGATTTCTTTCTCTCTTTGACCTTCAGTTTCTCTGTTAGCAGGCTTCACCCAGACCCCGTGCTCTTCATAAAAACTCTGCTTTTACAGCCACTGCTGATTCTAGCCACTTCTGTCAAGGTTATATCATTTTTTTTTTGGCTCTTCGGTGGCTGTTGCTTTCATTTCAGCTGATCTATGACCGTTTCTTTTTACACGGGCGGGCAAAATATCTGGCAGATACTGAAACAGCTCAATTTCCATGAGTCAGAGCACTGCTTCATTTAATCCAGATATGCTGGAGTTACAGTTCCCAGAATTCAACATTGGCCATTGGCTGCGAGCCAGACGGGAAACACGGGTGGGATTCAGCCGGTTCGGTTCGGGCGAATCGGAGGCTAATTTTACATCTGGTTCGCCGAACCGGTAGCTGCAAGGACTGGTTGGCCCCCACTCACCCCTCCCCTCCCAGGAGTCCCCTTTTGGATGCCAGGTAAGTGCAGGGCCCACACGGAGACTCCGGGAGGGTGAAAAACAGACCTCCCAGAAGTTCTGGAAGTCTGGAAATGGGCCCGTTTCCGGCTTCCGGAGGGCCTCCGAAGCCCCGGGGAGGCCATTTTCACCCTCCCGGAACTTGAGGAAAAGTCAGATCACATGATTTTTAATTTGCTCGATGTTAACAATAAATAGACTGGGTGATATTCTCCCGGTTGTATGTATTTGTATTGTGATTTAATGATAATGAGATCAACATGGCTTATTTCTGCGTGGATTTTTGGCTTGTAAATGGAAGAGGGGACACATATTTTAATCCTGAAAGCTAGAAACACTCTAAAACATGAGAACCTTGACCCTCAGGTTTTCAATATTTTATTTACTTACCGTATTTTTTTTGGAGTATAACAAACGCACTTTTTCCCCTCAAAAAAGAGGCTGAAAATCTGGATGCATCTTCTACATTGAATACAGCATTTCTGACCTCCCGAAACCCCGCCACCTTCACCAAAATGGCTGTGCATTGCCTTTAGAAGGCTTTCAGAGAGCTCCTGGGGGCTGGGAGGGCAGAAATGAGTGAAAAATGGGCCATTTTCTGCCCCCCAGCAGCACTCTATAAGCTTCCTAAAGGCTATCCATGCCCTTTTTTTGACAAAAAACTGTTTTTGACAAAAAACTGTTTTTTTCACAAAAACAGGCCTTTTTTGCTCGTCCCCCCCCCCCCCCCCGGAGCATTGTACAAGCTTCCTAAGGGCTATTCATGCCCTTTTTTTGAAAAAAAAAAAAACGGGCCCGTTTTTGGGAGGTTTGCAGAGTGCAAAACCTTTTTTAAAAAATATTCCTCTTCAAAACCTTGCTGCATCTTATACTCCAGTGCGTCTTATACTCCCAAATGTTGATTTTGATGTTGTTGATGTTGATTTTATTTATATGCCGCCCTTTCCCCCCGAAGGGGACTCAGGGCGGCTCACAACTCAACTAGGGAAGGGGGATACAAACAAGAATTTAAAACGACATAAACAACAATACATAATTAAAACGCAACAGTCATACCAATTCGAGACGGGGGCAACAGTTCTTTAGCCCCAGGCCTGTCGGAACAGCCAGGTTTTAAGGGCTTTGCGGAAGGCCTGGAGGGTGGTGAGGGTTCGAATCTCCACGGGGAGTTCGTTCCAGAGGGTCGGAGCAGCCACAGAGAAGGCTCTTCTCCGGGTAGTCGCCAGTCGACACTGGCCGGCGGATGGAATTCGGAGGAGGCCTAATCTGTGGGATCTGATCGGTCTATTGGAGGTAATTGGCAGCAGGCGGTCTCTCAAGTACCCAGGTCCAATACCATGAAGGGCTTTATAAGTGACGACTAGCGCCTTGAAGCGTATCCGGAGACCAATAGGCAGCCAGTGCAGCTCGCGGAGGATAGGTGTAACGTGGGTGAACCGAGGCGCACCCACGATCGCTCGCGCAGCTGCATTCTGGACAAGCTGAAGTTGCCGAATGCTCTTCAAGGGCTGCCCCATGTAGAGCACGTTGCAGTAGTACAGTATACGGTATATTCCCTACCAACGGCCAACTCCTAAGCCCCCCCCCCCACACCCAATGTGTTCCACATTGCAGAATGATTCATTGGACTTAAGTCCCATTTCTTCTCTTCAATGACGCCATATAACATTTAAAGTAGCGCAGCATGGAAAACTAATGAATATTAGAACACACATGACAGCATTTTGGCTCTGGCACACGGACTAATGTTGGGAAGAAAGACCGGCCGTGTTAGCACAAAGCCGTTTACCCTGTCTGTAAAAAGAAAAAAAGAAAAAAAGAAATGAGGCTGTTCATTTTTTTAAATGCATGACACACTCAGATTTAATTTGCGGTAGTTTTTAAGTGCTGGGTATTGTGTCCCATATTTATGTTCGCTCCCAAGCACAGCCCAACACTTCGTCTTGCATTTTTTTGTTGGCATTTTTTGTAGGCTGGTTTTTCGCCACTTCAAAAACCCGTAAATCAAAGACTCAGATTTTAGCGAGGCCACTGAACAGCATCTGGGGTCACCTTCCTCTCCAGATAATAGCCCTCTCCTTTGCTGCCTCAAACTGAGAATCATAGACTTTGTAGGAAGTTAGTACCCACCTCTCTCCTAGCATGACCCATCAAAACCGCGGTCCACAAAAGCGCGCTTGACGAAAGCGCGCATTTGACGTCATCACAGCGCGACAAAAAAAATTAAAAATTGAACTAAAAATAAAATTAAAGCAAGCCGATTCACATAAAGGTAAGGGTTAGCTTTAGGGTTAGGGTTAGGGTTAGGTTAAGGGTTAGGGTTAGGGTTAGAGCGTTAGGGTTACGTTTAGCGTTAGGTTAAGGGTTAGCGTTAGGTTAAGGGTTAGGTTTAGGGTTAGATTTAGGTTTAGGGTTTGGTTTGGGGGGGTTAGGGTAAGGTTTTAGCTTTATTTTTACATTTATCGATCACAGCGCGATGTTTTCATCGCGCTGTGATGACATCACGTACGCGCGTTCGTCGAGCGCGATTTTGTCATCCACGGTTTTGTGGTGGAACCTCTCCTAGAAGAATGAAATATCCTTGGAAATATTAAAAAGGCAGAATATTATATTTCCCTGGATGAGAAATGGAGAAACATGTTTTAGGCGGGAAACAGTCTCACTCTTAATACCTCCCTCCCCCACCATCATCAACGGGCCATTAAGGCCTGAGCCAGTGTACTCTATATAACAAAGATCTACCCTTTCAGGCAGAGCCATTTCATTGCCCTTCATTGCACCACCCACCAAGTTTCAACCAAGCCTAGCACACACGCACAGGCAATCTACAAAGCTAGCGATGACCTCTGACAGCAACCAATCAGGATACTCTTCCTGTATCCTGTAATAAGAGCCGAGGTGGCGCAGTGGTTAGAGTGCTGAACTGCAGCCACTTCAGCTGACTGTTATCTGCAGTTCAGTGGTTCTAATCTCACCGGCTCAGGGTTGACTCAGCCTTCCATCCTTCCGAGGTGGGTAAAATGAGGACCCAGACTGTGGGGGCAATATGCTGTCTCTGTAAACCGCTTAGAGAGGGCTGAAAGCCCTATGAAGCGGTATATAAGTCTAACTGCTATTGCTATTGCTATTGCTGTGCTCCAGGAAGTTCAAAGCCCAAAGAGGGCATAAAACTCAGGGACTCTCAGCATCTCTTCCCTTTTCACCCAGGAGTTCCAAGGCATGTGATCCTGTCCACCATTAAAACCATCTTTCCAAACAGCCTCCATATTTCCAGTGTCTTTTCCCCCACTTGGAACTGAACCCAGATGGACGTTTCTTCCAACAACTTATAGGGCTGGAAGGGACCCTGCAGGTCTTCCATAAAGCTTATAACACCCTGGAAAAATCTTCTTTTCTTGAGTGGCAAATGTGTATTATAACATATGTGATAAGCACTGAATACTGTATACTGAGAGCTTCTGCACTGGGTCTAATCACACTTGGCCAATAAATGTTATTGTTATTGTTATTGTTATTGTTATTGTTATTGTTATTGTTATTGTTATTGTTATTGTTATTGTTATTGTTGTTGTTGTTGTTGTTGTTGTTATTGTTATTCTATTCTATTCTATTCTATTCTATCCTATCCCATCCCATCCTATTTCATTTCTATTTTTTCTTCTTGAACAAGGACAGATTTGAACAAGGAGAGATTCAACCTAGAAATAAGGAGGAACTTTCTGACAGTGAAAACAATCAACCAATGGAACAGAAGTTGCCTTTGGAAGTTGTGGGAGCTTCATCACTTGAGACTTTCAAGAAGAAATTGGACCACCATTTGTCAGAAATGGTGTAGGGTCTCCTGCTTGAGGGTGGGAGGTTGGACTAGATGACCTATAAATTCTCTTCCAACTCTGTTAATCTGTAATCTCTTCTCTTCTCTTCTCTCCTCTCCTCCTCTCCTCTCCTCCCCTCCCCTCCCCTCCCCTCCCCTTCCCTCCTCTCCTCTCCTCTTCATTATTAGGCTAAGGGATCCAAAGTATGTTTAGCCTAGCGAAGAGAAGGTTCAGGAGAGACAAGGCAGCATTTTCCAATACTTGAAGGGCTGTCAAGGGCATTGGTTTATTCTCCATAGCACTTGAGTTCAGGAGGAGAAGAATGTGTAGAAGCTCCTCAGGGGGAGAGCCAACTGGAACTAAGGAGGAATTTCCTGACCCTGAGAGCGATTGATCACTGGAACAACTTGCCTTCCGGAGTTTCTGGGTGTTCCGTCCCGGGAGGATTTCAAGAAAAGATTGGACCACCATGTGACCAGGATGGTATATAGTCTCCTGCTTTAGAGAAGACGCTCAAGGTCCTTTCCAGCTCTATGATTCCATGATTCTTAAAACAAAGAAAGAAAGAAACACTGATTAATTGTTCTCACAGTCAGGAAATTTCTCCTTAGTTCTAGGTTGATGAGTTTCCATCCGTTGCTTCTTGTTCTACCATCAGGTGCCTTGGAGAATAGCTTGACTCCCTCTTCTTTGGGGCAGCCCCTCAAATATTGCACCGCTGCTGCTAACATGTCACCCCTCCAGTGGTGGGTTTCAAAAATTGTTGGAACCTACTCTGTGGGTGTGGCCTCCTTTGTGGGAGTGGCTTGCCACCCATGTGACCGGATGGGAGTGGCTTGCCGCCCATGTGACCAGATATGAAATTATGAATTAGTACTTAGGTCGGTCCAAGTAGCTATTCAGAAAGTCTGGCATTGAAGCATGCAAGTCTTAAAGCTGTCAAGTTACAAGATCCTTGCACCCCTAACCCTTTAGAGAAAAAAAAACTAGGGGTCTTCAAACCTGACAGCTTTAAGACTTGTGGACTTCAACTCCCAGAATTCCTCCTCCAGTCACGTTGGCTCAGAAACTCTGGCATTGAAGCATGCAAGTCTTAAAGCTGTCAAGTTACAAGATCCTTGCACCTCTAACCCTTTAGAGAAAAAAAAACTAGGGGTCTTCAAACCTGACAGCTTTAAGACTTGTGGACTTCAACTCCCAGAATTCCTCCTCCAGTCACATTGGCTCAGAAACTCTGGCATTGAAGCACGCAAGTCTTAAAGCTGTCAAGTTACAAGATCCTTGCACCCCTAACCCTTCAGCAGTGGTGGGTTTCAAAAATATTTGGAACCTCTTCTGTAGGTGTGGCCTGCTTTCCGGGTCCACTGGTGGAACCTCTTCTAACCGGTTCGGTAGATTTGACGAACCGGTTCTACCGAATAGGTGCGAACTGGTAGGAACCCACCTCTGCACCCCTCTCTCGTCCAATCTCTTCTTGAGGCAAGCCGTTTCCCCTGATTAATTGTTCTCACTCATAGGATGTTTCGCCTTAATTTTAAGTTGCTTCTCTCCTTGATAAGCTTCCTTTCATGTCTTCCTGTCCTGCCTCCTGGTGCTTTGGAGAATAGCTTGAACCCCCTCTTTTCTGGAGCAGCCCCTCAAATAGTGCACGACCGCTATCGGGACGCCCCTGGTCTTTATCTGACGGCCACACCGGATCGTGGGGGGACTTCTTGGCCTCTCCTCTGTATACAGAGGAAAAGACGTTGCGTTTATCCCCATGGACTTGCCAATGCATCACTCCGTAAATGTTCTTGCAGGACAAACACTATTGCAGCTAGTAAGTGCAGCAGCCAGGAAGCCAATCTGCAAATTCAGGTTGGGGTGAGACGCTCTTTTCCGGCGCTTCAGCAGTATTCAGGTCTGAATCTGCAAAAGAAAAAAAAATATGTCCACCCCAAATCTTGCAACGGCAGGATTTTCATGCAAGCTTTCCAGCCTCTTCGATTCTTGGCTAGAGCCCACCACTGCAGATGGAGAAGCTAACTTTCTTGGTGCAGAGGAAGGAGGGGTGGGGGGAAAGAGGCAGGGTGGACTTGCCATGTTCCTGGTTTGTATGATTTTGGAAGGCCCCGGAAGGGAGAAATCGGATTCTCGCCACGGGGACAGTCCTCATCGTTTGCAAGAAGGCCTTTTCGCGGGTTTTGGTGGTGGTTCTTTTGCAATTATTACAAAGGGAGGGAATGCAGTTGCAGTTGCAAGAGCTGTGTGATGTAATGATTAAGGCACTGTTTTTTCCCCAAACTTGGCAACTTAAAAGTGGGTGAACTTTAAATGGATGATTTTGGGCCAATCACCAGGGGACGGCGAGTTTTAGACCCACTTTAGGCATCGAAGCCGGCTGGGTGACTTTGGGGCCAATCACCAGGAGAAGTGAATTCTAGTTCCACCTTAGGCATGAATGGTGGTTGGGTGTCTTTGTACCAATCACCGTCAAATGGGGAGTTCTCGTCCCTCCTTAGATACGAAACCTGGCTGGGTGATTATGAGACAATCACCAGGAGACTGTGAGTTTTAGTTCCACCTTAGGCATGAATACTGGCTGCGTAACTTTGGGCCAATCACCAGAAGACTGTGAGTTCTAGTCCTGATTTAGGGATGAAAGCTGGCTGGGTGTTTTTGTATCAATCACCATCCAATGGGGAGTTCTAGTCCCTCCTTAGATATGAAAGCCGGCTGAGTGACTCTGAGCCAATCACCAGGAGACTGTGAGTTCTAGTCCCATCTTACCCATGAAAGTCAACTGGGTGACTTTGGGTCAATCACCAGGAGACTGTGAGTTCTAGTCCCATCTCAGCCATGAAAGGCAACTGGGTGACTTTGGGTCAATCACCAGGAGACTGTGAGTTCTAGTCCCATCTTACCCATGAAAGTCAACTGGGTGACTTTGGGTCAATCACCAGGAGACTGTGAGTTCTAGTCCCATCTTAGCCATGAAAGTCAATTGGGTGACTCTGAGCCAATCACCAGGAGACTGTGAGTTCTAGTTTCATCTTACCCATGAAAGTCAACGGGTGACTTTGGGTCAATCACCAGGAGACTGTGAGTTCTAGTTTCATCTTACCCATGAAAGTCAACTGGGTGACTTTGGGTCAATCACCAGGAGACTGTGAGTTCTAGTCCCATCTTAGCCATGAAAGTCAATTGGTGACTCTGAGCCAATCACCAGGAGACTGTGAGTTCTAGTTTCATCTTACCCATGAAAGTCAACTGGGTGACTTTGGGTCAATCACCAGGAGACTGGGAGTTCTAGTCCCATCTCAGCCATGAAAGTCAACTGGGTGACTTTGGGTCAATCACCAGGAGACTGTGAGTTCTAGTCCCATCTTAGCCATGAAAGTCAATTGGGTGACTCTGAGCCAATCAACAGCAGACTGTGAGTTCTAGTTTCATCTTACCCATGAAAGTCAACTGGGTGACTTTGGGTCAATCACCAGGAGACAGTGACGGTGTGCTAGCTTTTGAGATTTACAAGACCTTGACAATATATTGCAACCTATCAACCACGAGGAGACACAGGTCATCATGTGAGAATGCATGAATAACCCTGACATGAATTGTCACCCACTGAGAAGTATTCTGGCTCCTAAAAAAAGCAAATGCTTTAATTTAGTTTCTGGTAATACATAAAAAAAGATGTCTACTGGCGCACACACAAACACACCCCTTCTTTCTTAAATTTAATCTTCATATACGTAGTTGCCAACTATAAGAAAAACAAGGAAAGAAACCAGCATGCCCTGTTCTTGTACAATTCCTGCATCTCAAACAATTGTTTCATATCAAGGTTAATTTATGCCTGGGTGCCACACATATATCATCTGCTAATTGCTGCAGGTTAAACTTATTATTCCAAGGGTAACTACCTTGGCCGTTTCCAGCTGTTGACCCATCATCCTTTGCCCATTTACTCTAACGTCTTCTGTTCCAGATGTTAGTCATGACCCAGCGTTTGACTGTAAACCTTTTTTCCATGACAGATGCTAATTGATTCTCTTCTTGAAAATGCACGCACTGTACAGGTAGCCTTTAGATTACATTAACAGTTGGAAGGGACCTTGTAGGTCATCTAGTCCAACCCTCCCCCCTCCGCCCAAGCAGGAGACCTTACAGCATTTCTGACAAATCACAGTCCAGTCTCTTCTTGAAAGCCTCCAGTGTTGAAGCTCCCACAACTTCCGAAGGCAACTTCTGTTCCATGGGTTGATTGTTCTCACTGTCAGAAAATTTCTCCTTATTTCCAGAGCCGAGGTGGTGCAGTGGTTAGAGTGCTGTACTGCAGCCACTTCAGCTGACTGTTATCTGCAGTTCGGCGGTTCAAATCTCACCGGCTCAGGGTTGACTCAGCCTTCCATCCTTCCAAGGTGGGTAAAATGAGGACCCAGACTGTGGGGGCGATATGCTGACTCTATAAACCGCTTAGAGAGGGCTGAAAGCCCTATGAAGCGGTATATAAGTTTAACTGCTATTGCTATTGCTATTGAATCTCTCCTTGGTCAGTTTCCATCCATTATTCCTTGTCTGGCCTTTGGGTGCTTTGGAAGATAACTTGATCCCTTCCTCTCTATCGCAGTCCATCAAACATTGGAACACAGCTATCATGTCTCCCCTGGTCCTTCTCTTCCTTAGACTAGCCATCAGTGGAATAACTTCCCTCTAGAGATTGTGGTTGCTCCGTCACTTGAGAGTTTTAAGAAGAGTTTGGACAACCACTTGTCTGAAATGGTATAAGGCTGTGATGGCGAACCTATGACATGCAAACCAGAGGTGGCACGAAGGGCCCTCTCTGATGGTATGTGAGCCGTCACTCCAGTTCTGCTTTACCACACATGTGTGCGCACCTTCTACTGGCCAGCTGGTATTTGGGTCTCTGCTGCACATGTTTGGGAGCACTGTGTTTGCTGGGGTGGGGGTGGTGCAGGTATGTGCAGGGGCAGAAGGGCACATGCAGGGGGCACGTGTACATGTGTGTATGGGTGCATGCTGTCGCAAGGGCGCACTTGCATGTGCAGGGGAACGGGGGCTGGGGCTGCACGTGCATGCACAGGGATGCATGCATGCATGCGGAGGGATCATGTGCACATATCCAGGTGCGGGGCACATGTGAGGGGCACGCATGTCCGGGGGACAGGGCGCATGAGCGGGCTCCACATGCCCATTGCTTTTTGGTGGTTGAGACACCCACGTGCACATTCACATGTGTGCGCACACCAGTGGTGGGCCTGCTTTGTGGGAGTGGCTTGCTGGCCATGTGACTGGGTGGGAGTGGCTTGCCAGCCATGTAACTGGGTGGGGGTGGCCAACTTGTAAAATGTGGTGAAACTCACTTAACAACATTCTTGCTTAGTAACCAAAATGTTGGCTCAGAAACTCTGGCATTTGAAGCATGCAAGTCTTAAAGCTGTCAAGTTACAAGACCCTTGCACCCCTAACCCTTTAGGAAAAAACCCCAGGGGTGTTCAAACTTGACAGCTTTAAGACTTGTGGAGTTCAACTCCCAGAATTCCTCCTCCAGTCATGTTGGCTCAGGAACTCTGGCATTGAAGTGTGCAAGTCTTAAAGCTGTCAAGTGACAAGAGCCTTGCACCCCTAACCCTTTAGAAAAAAAACCCCAGGGGTGTTCAAACTTGACTGCTTTAAGACTTTAAGGTTTAGATAGGAATCTTAGAGGTGGGCGGGGCAATTGGTGAGCCAGCCAATCAGTGAGCGCCGGGCGGGGCAAGCATGGTGCGGATGGGCAGGGGGAGGGAACTGGAACCGGTTCTAATTGGCATGGCAGATTTGTGGAACCTCTTCTTTAGAAGAGGTTAGAACTGGCAGGAACCCACCCCTGGAGCACACATTGGGCACTTGGTCCGGAAAAGGTTAGCAATCCCTGGTATAAGGTTTTCTGATTGAGCAAGGAGTTGGACTAGAAGATCTCCAAGGTCCCTTCCAACCCTGTTATATTGTCACTCTGGTCTTTCCTGAAGCCCAAGTCACAATGTCCATTGGAGGGCACCATATAGTCACGGAAAAAGAGGGAATTACAATGGCTAATAGCAGCTGGACAGATCCCAGCCCAAGCATGTCATCAAGAAGATAGTTAATAAAGTATAATAGATTGCGTCCCTGGCCAAGGTTGATGGCATCCTATAGGGTGTGTCGAGCGAGGGTTTTGTAATGGGTCTTGCGATGGGGAGGTAGATGTCGGGTGAGGATCACGGGGAGGTGACGTCAGTGTCGGAAATGACAGCCGGAATTCTCCAACCCCTTGGAATAGCAATAGCCCACAAACCCACAACCACACTCTGCCGGGAATTATCCAGCAGCAAAGACCAGACACAGAAAGGATGAAAGAAACAACGTAATGTAAACATCTGAAATATTTCCACTGTCACTTTTACAGTCAGGATATCCCTCCTGAGTCTCTTGCTCGGCTCACTGTGCAGCTGTGGGCTTTGCGCTCCCTTATCTGACCCAATCCCTAGATGGCATCTATGGGCTCAGTCTCTGAAGGTCATTCCTACCATTATAACATGACAGCCCTTTAAGATATTTGAAGGGCATGATAATATCTCCATATATTCTTTTTCTTCTCTGTGCTAAGCATAACCAGGGCCACCAACCCTTCCATAGAAATATTATCTCCTAGCCTCTTTATAGAGGGACACAGTGGCTCAGAAGCTAAGATGCTGAGCTTGTCGATCAGAAAGGTCGGCAGTTTGGCGGTTCGAATCCCTAGCACCACGTTAATGGAGTGAGCTCCCGTTACTTGTCCCAGCTTCTGCCAACCTAGCAGTTCGAAACCACGTCAAAAAAATGCAAGTAGAATTTTTTTTTTATTTTTATTTTATTTTATCAATTTCATATACACATTCACAATTATATGATCTCATAACTGTTATTAATAATATGTATTTATAACAATTTTTCCCTACAGTTGACAATATACTTGAAGATTGCTTTTTTAACAAGTAGAAATTTAAAGTAAAATGCAAACCTGAAATCTTTTTTAATTAGGAATAATGTCTGTGAAATACAAAAAAGAAATCCAGTATTTAATACTACATATAATTACGGCAGCAAGGATTGCCTTTGCCCAGAAATGGGAAAAAAAATTAATTCCAAGCAAAGATGAAATAATAAGAACGGTTATGGATTGTGCTGAAATAGACAAGCTAACTAAAGAAATCCAGGGAAAAGAAGAATCAGAATTCTACCAGATATGGGATAAATGGTATAGGTGGGTGGAGGAAAGAAACAAGAATCAATGAAGGAATATAACAAAACCCCAAAAATAATAGTTATGAGTAAAATAAGAGGGTTAAGAATAGTGAAATCCAAATGAAATACAATAGAAGGAGTGGTATCGATTGATAATTGCTATTAGAAAGAACAGGAAGCTCCTGTTCATATTGTATTCTGTAAATGTGGTGTACATCTTGGTTTTGTGTGTGTTTATTTTACATGTTTGTTAATAAAAAAAAATGCAAGTAGAAAGATAGGAACCACCTTTGGTGGGAAGGGAATAGCGTTCCGTGCTCCTTCGGCGTTTAGTCATGCCGGCCACATGACCACAGAGATATCTTTGGACAAATACCCACAGAGTAGGTTCTAACAATTTTTGAAACCCACCACTGATTGACATCAAACTTTTTACTTTTACATAATAGTTTGAACTAACAATTTCTATAACAAATATATATATTTTAAATAAAAGAATCTATTTTTTTTGCAAAAATCACTTTTTTCAGTGCTGTTGTAAATTTGAAGGATCCTAAAGGAAAGGTCCCAAAGCCAAGGACAACTTCTACAATATTCTACCATAGTTGCAATCCTACCAATACAGAATGGAGAGCATGAGTCGGTTGCTGCCGGCATTGCTGGTGGTTCACTTCGTGTGCGCCAGACACGCACTGCGTACGTGTGCACAGTTGACTGCAAATCGTTCTGCGCATGCACAAAACATGAAAAAATGACATAAAAAACCCAAACAAACTGGCAACAGCAGCAATGACCCAGGGAACTGGTTCGGGGGGCGTGGCCAGCCTGCCGTCCCTACCAGTTCCGTAACCCAGTCCAGATTTCCACTACCGGTGCGAACCAGCAGCAAACCACCTCTGATGAAGAGGAAGGATGACTTCTCTTGACCATAACTAACTTCTCTCGATCTTGTTTCAGGCGAAGTGGGGGGAGGGAAACCCTGATTACATTAAAATTAAAATCGTTAAAGATGCAGCTAAATGGCCTCTGGCCAAAGGATGAAAGTGAAGGAGCATCAGGAGGGCTTGCTGTAGAAATAGAATTAATGGAGCCTGTTTTGTTGCATTTACGGAAGTGAGGATCATCCTCCAACTTTTTCTTAAAAGTATGGAGCCTAGAGTCAAAAATTGTTGTTGTTAGTTGTGAAGTCGTGTCCGACCGGTTGCGACCCCACGGACAATGTTCCTCCAGGCCTTCCTGTCCTCTACCATCCTCTGGAGTCTATTTAAGCTCATGATGACTGCTTCAGTGACTCCATCCAGCCACCTCATTCTCTGTCGTCCCCGTCTTCTTTTGCCCTCCATCGTTCCCAGCATGAGGCTCTTCTCCAGGGAGTCCTTCCTTCTCATTAGGTGGCCAAAGTACTTGAGTTTCCACTTCAGGATCTGTCCTTCTAAAGAGCAGTCAGGGTTGATCTCCTCTAGGACTGACCGGTTGGATCACCTTGCAGTCCAAGGGACTCACAGGAGTCTTCTCCAGCACCTTAGTTCTAAGGCCTCCATTCTTTGGCGCTCAGCCTTCCTTATGGTCCAACTTTCACAGCCTAGCGTAAAAAATAGGGGTTAACTAATGCAAAACAGCGCGGAATGATTAGTGCGGGTAATTTGCAAACTCTATTTCTGTCTCGGTGCATCTTAAAATCTGCCAAGTCACACTGCAGATTTGCATTCAATTTGTGGAAGGCTCTTAATTCTTCCTTCTGCCCAACTGATATCAATACATACAAAGGGAAGAACGTTACTGCTTTTTTTTTTCTTTTACTGGGAAGCTCCCTTGCTTTTGACTTTCAGGATTTGCCATTGAAGGAAGCGAGAGGCAGCTTTCTTATTCTGCTAACAGGGTGGGATATTTATAGGCCACGGGTGAGCAATCCTGCTCTGATTCAAATCTACTCCGTTGTATTTCCCTTCGTGTTGGATGGGACGTAGTTGGACGTAGATAGAGAATGGCAATCTAAAGCATCACAGTGCGGTTGCATTGACCCCATTGGGATGGTCTTCATCCATCGATGAGTTGACAGAATAGTCTACTGGCATAGAACTTGCTGATCCTCAACCTACTTCTATGTTAAGAGTTGCAAGCCATATCTAAAAAGATGTTGAGACTCTAGAAACAGTACAGAGAAGAGCAGCAAAGGTGATTAGGGCACTGGCAGATAAAATCTATGAAGAACAGTAGCAGGAATTGGAGAGGTCTAGTTTAACGAGGTGGCTCAGTGGCTAAGACACTGAGCTCATCGGTCAGAAAGGTCGGCAGTTTGGCGGTTCAAATCCCTAGCGCCGTGTAACGGAATGAGCTCCCGTTACTTGTCCCAGCTTCTGCCAACCTCGCAGTTCGAAAACACGTAAAAATGCAAGTAAAAAAATAGGAACCACCTTTGGTGGGAAGGTAACGGCGGCCTGTGCACCTTTGGTGTTTAGTCATGCTGGCCACATGACCACAGAGACGTCTTTGGACAGCGCTGGCTCTTCCGCTTTGAAACGGAGATGAGCACTGCCCCCTAGAGTCGGGAATGACTAGCACATATGTGCAAAAGGAACCTTTACCTTTAGTTTAATGAAAAGAGGGACTAGGGGGTAATGTTTCAATATTTGAGGAGCCCCTATAAAGACAAGGGGGTCAAACTATTCTCTGAAGCACCTGAGGGCAGAACAAGAAGCAACGGGTGGAAACTAATCGGTTCCACCACAAAAGCGCGTAGGACAAAATCGCGCTCGACAAAAGCGCGCTGTGACGTCATCACAGCGCGACGAAAAAGATCGAAAAATTGTAAAAATAAAGCGAAAACCTTACCCTAAGCCCCCCAAACCTAACCCTAACCCTAACCCTAAACCTAACTCTTAACCTAACCCTAAACCTAACCCAAAACCTAACCGTTAAAGTAATGAAAAACCTAACGCTAACCCTTATCCTAACCCTAACGCTAACGCTAACGCTCTAAAGCTAACCCTAACCCTTAACCTAACCCTAACCCTAACCCTAACCCTAACCCTTACCTTTATGTGAATCGGCTTGCTTTAATTTAATTTTTATTAATTTTTATTTGAATTTTTCGATCTTTTTCGTCGCGCTGTGATGACGTCAAAGGCGCGATTTTGTCGATCGCGCTTTTGCCGTCCGCGCTTTTGCCGGGTCACGAACTAATCAAGGAGAAAAGCAACTTAGAACTGAGG
Organism: Thamnophis sirtalis; assembly: GCF_051295495.1. NCBI lineage: Eukaryota > Metazoa > Chordata > Lepidosauria > Squamata > Natricidae > Thamnophis > Thamnophis sirtalis. Next base: position 88,587,732 of record NW_028261387.1, read on the forward strand.
AAAAATTTCCTGACAGTTAGAACAATTAACCACTGGAACAACTTGCCTCCAGAAGTTGTGAATGCCCCAACACTAGAAATCTTTAAGAAGAGATTAGACAACCATTGGTCTGAAATAGCAATAGCAATAGCAGTTAGACTTATATACCGCTTCATAGGGATTTCAGCCCTCTCTAAGCGGTTTACAGAGTCAGCATATCGCCCCCAGTCTGGGTCCTCATTTTACCCACCTCGGAAGGATGGAAGGCTGAGTCAACCTTGACCCGGTGAGATTAGAACCACTGAACTGCAGAACTGAAATGGTATAGGGTCTCCTACTTGAGTGGGGGTTGGAATAGAAGACCTACAAGGCCCCTTCCAACAACTGCAGTTAACAATTGCGGCAGAAACGGGCTCATAAAATAGGGTGCAACTCAGCAGGTGCCTTGCTAAGCAATGGAAATGCTGCAGAAACGTGGTTGTGGGTTGAGATCTACCTGTCTGAGCAAAGAGATATTTTCCATATGTGGGAAGCAATATCCATCTGGTTCAATAGCAGTAGAGCAATAGCAATAGCAGTAGACTTATATACCGCTTCATAGGCCTTTCAGGACTCTCTAAGCGGTTTACAGAGAGTCAGCATATTGCCCCCAACAATCTGGGTCCTCATTTTACCCACCTCGGAAGGATGGAAGGCTGAGTCAACCCTGAGCCGGTGAGATTTGAACCGCTGAACTGCTGATCTAGCAGTAGCCTGCAGTGCTGCATTTAACCACTGCGCCACCTTGGCTCTTGGTTCAGTTCCAAGCTAGGAGAAAGACCCTGGAAACACGGAAGCTGACTGGAAAAAAAAATGGTTTATTGATGAAGCGGAACTACATGGGTTTGTGGTTCTGGGCAGCTGACAAAACGGAGTCGAGAGTGGGGGTTATTTTAATACCTTCTTTGGCTTTGCACTTGAGCTTCCTGTTCCTGTGCAAGAACATGTATTCTATTGGCTGTTGTCAGATTCCTATGGGGTCTTGTATGGGTCATACCTGGCTCTATAGGCAAAAGAGGAAATGCAAATCCCAGGTGTTTGTCTGAGCTCAGTTTGGTTGAAGTCCAGACTGCTCTGAAATGACGTTGAGCAATTCCTTTTGTGGCTTAATGGCTTTTGTCCTGTTTTGGGTCGTGAGGGAGGGCTAATCCTATCATTCTGACTTCGTTCAGACTTTGCTGCAGGGAGTTTCAAAATATCCTGTCTGGAGTGGATTTCTGCCTGCAGGGTTTGCTTTGCCTATGAATAGAGCTATCTACATACATCTTCCTTTTTCAATAAGCTCTTCATTTCTTAAGTGCTGACATCTTCTGTGGGCTATTAAAGAAAGTGAGGATTGCTTTCTGCCTCTAAAAACATGTTTCCCCATTTTTCCTTTAGGGAAATTCAATATTCTGCCTTTTTAAACATTCCTTAGAATAGAATAGAATAGAATAGAATAGAATAGAGCAGAGCAGAGATTGTAGATTGTAGAGTTTATTTGTATGCCGCCCTTTTCCCTGGGGGGACTCAGGGCGGCTCACAACCCAAAGGGGAGGGGGAGACAAACTTTTAACATATAAGACAATACATAATTAAAAACACAACATTCATACCATTCGGGCGGGTTACAGTCTTAGCCCCAGGCCTGACGGGATAGCCAGATTCTGAGGGCTGTGCGGAAGGTCTGGAGGGTGGTGAGGGTATGAATCTCCACGGGGAAGCAGAGCAGAGCAGAGCAGAGCAGAGCAGAGCAGAGCAGAGCAGAGCAGAGCAGAGCAGAGCAGAGCAGAGCAGAATAGAATTCTTTATTGGCCAAGTGTGATGGGACACACAAGGAATTTGTCTTTGGTACCTATGCTCTCAGTGTACATAAGGAGAATAAAATACATTCATCAAGAATAAAAAGATAGAACACTTAGTGATACTTAAAGGTTACTAATAAACAATCAAATCGTACTAGGAAACAAATAAAAACAATATAAATTGAAAGATACAAGCAACATGGATATGGTCATAAGTGGGGAGAGATAGATACTAGAAAGGAAGAGAATAATAATAATAATAATACAGTCTTAGTAGGTAATTTGACAGCGTTGTGGGAATTAGTTGTTTAGCAGAGGGATGGCATTTGGGAAAAAACCTGTCCTTGTGTCTAGTTGTTCTGGGGTGCAGTGTTCTATAGCCTCATTCTGAGGGTAGGAGTTGAAGCAATTTATGCCCAGAATGCGAGGGGTCACAGCCCTCTTTTTGATTTGATTTGAATTGAATTGTTTTGAATTGAATTGTTTATTATTTATAGGCCGCCCTTTTCCCTGAGGGGACTCAGGGCGGCTTACAATTCATGGGAAGGGGAGTACAAGACAATATAACACAATACGTGAATACACAAAATAATAACAATAAAACACAACAGTCATTCAACATTTGGGTGGGGCGGCGTAATCCTTATCCCCAGGCCTGACGGGATAGCCAGATCTTAAGGGCTGTGCGGAAGGTCTGGACGGTGGTGAGGGTACGAATCTCCACGGGGAGATCGTTCCAAAGGGTCGGAGCTGCTACAGAGAAGGCCCTCCTCCGCGTAGTCGCCAGTCGGCACTGACTGGCGGATGGAACTCAGAGGAGGCCTAATCTGTGCGATCTAATAGGTCGCAGGGAGGTAATTGGCAGGAGGCGGTCTCTCAAGTACGCAGATCCACTACCATGAAGGGCTTTATGGGTGGTAAGTAGCACCTTGAAGCGCACCTTTGTGCAGTGCACAGGTCCTCAATGGAAGGCAGGTTGGTAGCCATTGTTTTTTCTGCAGTTCTAATTACCCTCTGAAGTCTGTGTCTGTCTTGTTGGGTTGCAGAGCCAAACCAGACAGTTATAGAGGTGCATTCTTCTAGGAGGACGGTAGTTGAAGACCAGTGGTGGGATACGACCAGTACGCCCCAGGTACCGGTACAGTGTGGAGCTCCAGAGGGTCCGCCAGCTCGCCTGCCCTCCTTACCTGTATTTGAGCTGATCAGGTCTTCCACGCACGGAGTGTACGGTACCTGTACGATGCTTCGCCAAGCAGCTGGAGCATCGCAAGTGGTAAGTACTTGCTGTGTGTGTGCATGTGGTGGACCCCTGGCCCCGTTGCATCATACTGGTTGCAACGGGATCTGGAACCCACCACAGGTGCTTTCTACACGTTTTCTGCTCCTCTGCTCTCAGTTCTAGGAAGTAGCCATGATTCCCACTCGCCCTCCATATTTTATTGGAAAGTCTTGGTGCCAGAGCAAAAACCAAAAGAAAAACTCTCAAAGGGATCCTGGTAGCATGTATAGGCCTGCTGGCACAGTTGGCGAGAGCTCCATGGCTCCGAAAGATGGATCGCTTCAAACATTAGAACAGACAAATTTTCATCACTAGGAAATTAAAGATCTCTTGCGAATGCCCAGATCATTATCTATCAAGGCGTAAATTGGACTGCCTGTCTCTAAACTGGCTGTTAGGAAGAGATGCCCTAAAAAGAGAAGTGACCTTTGATTTCCAAGCAATATTCAGTTCATTGGTTATTTAATTAGTGATACAGATGGCAGTGGCTGCCTTATAAATAGGTTTACATCTTCATTTCCACGGGAATCAAGTCCTTATCAGCTCTTGCCTGGCAAAGGGAGTCTCTTTTTCAGATTTAATTCTGGAAAAAAAAAAAGAGCTTTGCAGAGGGAACCCCAGCCGCAACTTATCAAAGCAGATGTGTCTTTTCCTGGGAACAGAATGTAGGAAGTGATCACCCAGCCCTCTCCCAGAAAAATGAAATATCCTAGGAAATATTGAAAAGGCAGAATATTTCTCTGGATGTGAAAAGAAAGAAACATGTTTTAAAAGACAGAATAGCTCCCTGTAGCTTCCTGCCCATCCCCCTTTGTCAATGAGCCATTAAGAAGACCAAGCTAGTCCCTTTACATAATAAAGACTTCCCCACTTCAGCTCCAGAGGATGGGATTAAAGCATGATAATATTGGCCCTTTACTCAACTCACCACATGGCATCTGAGAACTCAACCAAACCTGGATTCGAAACGCAGCCTAGAGAGTTGCCCCTGCATGGGCCCATCGGAGTCTGGCAACCAATCAGAATACAAGCTCAAGATCAAAGGCCAGAGAGGGCATAAAACCACCAACTCAGTTTCTCTTCCGCCCTTCTCTTCTCTTCTCCACCAACATTGAAGCATGTGATCACCTTTTCTGTTCAGGACTCAAGGCACGTGATCCTGTCCACCATTAAAACCATCTTTCCAAGCAGCCTCCATGTCTCCAGTGTCTTTTTCCCCACTTGGAGCCGAACCCAGAAGGACATTTCTTCCAACAAGAATATTGCTTCAGCAAGATCCTGGGAAAAGAGGAAAATGTGTAACTAAGGACTATATACCTCATTGGTACGAACTCAATGGAAATTTGAACAGTTGTCTGCTTGTTATTATATTATAGAACAACAGTTGTATATTGTTGTCCTTTAGCATAAAAGAATCATGCAGCTGAACACAGGAAATGGGTGCAAATAAATGGGGACAGTAAGACAGGATCGGTAGGCACGCTGGTGCGCTTATGCATGCCCCTTACAGACCTCTTAGGAATGGGGTGAGATTGACAGTAGACAGTTTGAGGTTAAAGCTAGGGGGGGCGTTGAGGATGTAACAACAGAGTCAAGTGGTGCATTCCAGGAATCGATCACTCTGTTGCTGAAGGCTGCTGAAGTTGTATTTTCTTCCTACTTTGGATTTTCACTGGTATCCTTGAAACTTGTTCTGACTGGCTTAATCATTTGTTGTAACCCCTGCAAGTAGAGTTTGCTGCCCTTTGCATTGGGTGTCAGGGCTCCAAATAGCATCTAAAAGTAAATCAGAGTCCGAGGCAAACTATTGCTCAAAGTTCCAATTTATTAAGAGAGACATGTTGGCACTTCTGGGAAAACCCAAATCTGAAAGCTTCCTGATTTTCCCCACCTAGTTGAAAGTTCAAGATCTTGCCCTCACACCCACCAGTCCATCCCATGGTCCAATGTCCCACTGCCATGCTGGTAGTTCCACCCATCCAATTCCGGTCAGGTGCAGAGGTGCAGAGACAAAGGATGACCTTGGCTTTCTAGAAAGAATTTTGTTATGGCTACATAACGTCTCACTCCTTACAATCCCCCTCTCCAATTTCCCCCACAATAGAAAATGCATAGTAGAATAATAGAAAGTGTGGCAGGCCAAAGATCCAAAAGGAAAGATGGCTGCAGGCCTGACATTGGGTGCTAGTTGGCTTCTGGATTAATTTCAAGGTACTGGTTGGGATTTATAAAACCTTACATGGCATGGGACCAGGCTATTGATGAAAGAAATGTCCTTCTGGGTTCGGCTCCAAGTGGGGAAGAAGACACTGGAGACATGGAGGCTGCTTGGAAAGATGGTTTATTGGTGGACAGGGCCACATGGCTTGAGCCCTGAACAGAAAAGGTGATCACATGCTTCAATGTTGGTGGAGAAGAAGAGAAGGGCTGAGGGAGGGGCTTGCTAGGCTTTTTATAACCTGTTCAGTCCCACCTCTCTGTTTCCTGTTCCTGTGTAAGAAATGTATTCTGATTGGTTGTCAGACTCCCATGGGGCCATGCAGGGGCAACTCTCTAGGCTGTTTTGAATCCAGGTATAGATGAGTTCTCAGATGCCATGTGATCAGTTGAGTAAAGTTCCAACATTCCTTCCCCCTGCAGCTGCAGTGGAGAAGTCTTTATTATGTAAAAGGGACTAGCCAGCCTTCTCAATGGTAAGGTGACCAGATGTCCCGATTTCAGCGGGAGTGTCACGCTTTATAACAATTTGTCCCATGTCCCGGGAAGTTTTAAAAAAGTCCCGATTTTCTGGCTTCATGTTGAAAGCCCAGTGAATTTGCTTAAGAAATCCTAACCGGGGCAAGACAAAAGACACCCTGTCTAACTACCTCTCTCTCTGTCTCAGTACTTTCATTGAAGATATAATTAAAACATTAAAGCAAGAAAACGGACTCCCCCGCGCCCCCTTTACCTCATTTTATAAGAAAAAATGACCAAGTACCATAGAGCTCCAGGAAATACTTGGCTAGAGAAGCCATGAGTGTTATTTCCTGGATTTTCCGGAAAGGAGGGGCATAGAGGTTGGAGGTCTGCTCGTGTAGAAAAAATGGTGGCAAAGTTTCTTTGAAAAATATTTCCCTGACTAATTTCACCATTTAAATTTGCTGAGTTCTTTGTATTAACATTTACATCATTCTGGATTGACTTGGAATGCTCACTTGTGCCTGCTGGTAAGTGAGCTGGGTTTTTTTCTTTTATTTTTTTAATGTATTTTAAAATAATATTTTATTTATTGTGCATAGGATTTTTTAAAATAGTGTTATTCTGTGTGGATTTGGCAGTCAAGCTATTCTCCAAAGGCCCTGAAGGCAGGACGAGGAGCAACAGGTGGAAACTAATCAAGGAGAGAAGCAACCTAGAATTTAAGGAGAAATTTCCTGACAGCTAGAACAATATCATGACTTGCCTCCAGAAGTTGTGGGTCCTCCAAAACTGGAGGTTTTTAAGTGATGAGACAATCATTTGTCTGAAACTGTATAGTGTTTTTTGCTTGAGCAGGGGATTGGACTAGAAGACCTCCAAAGTCCCTTCCAGCTCTGTTATCCTGTTATTCTGATTAATCATTCTCACTGTCAGGAATTTCCTCCTTAGTTTCACGTTGGATCTCCCTCTGGGGACCTCCCCACTCACCTCCGTTTCTTCTAGTTGTTTACCACTTCAGAGAATCAATTCTCTCCTTCTACTCTGCAGCTGAATTGGCTTCTGCGATGACAACGGTGTGCACGAACTTGTCACCGCTGAGGCGAACCAACTTAGAAGAGGGAGAATCTCTCAGATCCCATTTGATTCCCAAACTGATTTCCCCCCTTTTGCTCATTTTAAAGAAGGGCCACTGACATTTCTCACCCATCCCTAACAGGGCAATCCGAACGGGATAAAACTTGAGTGTAGCACTACGAGGCATGGGAGAGCAATAAGGGGTTGACAGGTGTGCAATTTCATTGACTGGGGTGTAAATATTTACACTAGCATTGATGGGCAATTCAGATAGCAGGAATGTTTAAGGCTGAACTGGTTCACACTTCTATGTTATTTAGATGGTCTCCTAGGAATTCATCTCAATCTTCTTCTCGGTGATGAGAGCAGGCGGAATGCTGTGGCTAGAAGAGAGATTTTATACCAGCATGTAAAAATTGTTATTACCTGTTGGCGTTGACTGTCCAAGTCAACTTATGATAAACTAGTTGAATACTAGAGCCGAGGTGGCGCAGTGGTTAGGGTGCAGTACTGCAGGCCCCTTCAGCTGACTGTTATCTGCAGTTCAGCGGTTCTAATCTCACCGACTCAAGGTTGACTCAGCCTTCCATCCTTCCGAGGTGGGTGAAATGAGGACCCAGACTGTGGGGGGTGATATGCTGACTCTGTAAACCGCTTAGAGAGGGCTGAAAGCCCTATGAAGCGGTATATAAGTCTAACTGCTATTGCTATTGCTACCCGTGGTCCGCTATGAAACTATGTGATCGGGCTTGGTAAATCAACACTAACAGCTTGAAAATTAATGAGTAGTTATGATCGTCCTCTCCTCTCCCCTTCTCTCCCTCAGGCTTGCCCCACAGAAACCTCCCCCTGCCTATCCCCTTCTATTTCCTCTGCTCACAACAGAATATCTTATGCCACCAGACTTGAAATTTTGGGCTTAGACAACTTAGAACTTCGCTGTCTTCAATCTGACCTGAGTGTAGTACATAAAATTATCTGCTACAATGTCCTACCTGTGTCAGCACTTCTTCATTGAGTAATTAGGAAAGAAAACCACAAGACTCCATTGATAGAAATCAAGTATACTTTTACTAATTATAAATGATCAGAAGCGTAGCAAAGCGAAGACTGATTATTTAGGCGCGAAAGCGAGTGATATATAGAATAACCCATTCCCCACCCCTTGGCATCCCAGTTGCAGTCCAATCATAATTCTCCTAAGTGTCAGGTGTGAGATAACTTCGAAAGGCATCACCAAGATGGAATGTTGCTGTTGGCCTTGGCGGGAACCTCCTCCGCATGCGCAGTCAGACAGGCAGCAGAACTCCAGAACCTTCCTCCAGCACAATTAGTAATCCCCTCCCAAATACCATGCCCCCCCTCCCTGTTTCAATGGCAGCCGAAGCAGCAGCAAAGCAAAGGCTGACATCCTGTCAATGACTACTTCAACTTCAACCACAACAACACATGAGCTCACAATAGATACAAACGTATGGTAAACTTGATTGCAGAAAATACGACTTCAGTAACAGAATTGTCAACACCAGGAATGTACTACCTGATACTGTGGTTTCTTCCTCAAACCCCCAAAACTTTAACTTTAGACTGCTGTCCCCACCCTATTCCTAAGAGGTCTTTAAGGGGCACGCATAAGCACACCAGTGTGCTTACCGTCCCTATCCTAATATTCCCTTGCATTCATATTCATTTCATGGATTCATAATCATGTCTATACTTATATCTGTTATCTAATTTATATTTTACAAAACAAACAAACAGTTCTTTTCATTAAACTAGACCTACCCAGCTCCTGCAACCGTTCCTCATATGTTTTAGCCTCCAGTCCTCTAACCATCTTTCTTGCTCTTCTCTGCATTCTTTCTAGAGTCTCCACATCTTTTCTACATCGTGGCAACCAAAACTGGATGCCGTATTTCAAGTGTAGCCTTACCAAGGCCTTATAAAGTGGTATTAACGCTTCACGTGATTTTGATTCCATCCCTCTGTTTATGCAGCCTAGAACTGTGTTGGCTTTTCTGGCAGCTGCTGCACACGGCTGGCTCATATTTAAATGGTTGTCCACTAGGATTCCAAGATCCCTCCCACAGTTACTACTAATTACTACTAGTTATTACTACTATGAATTCTAGTCTTGCCTTAAGCATAAAAGCTGGATGGGTGACTTGGGGCAATCATCCATCCTATTTTATCTCATAAAAACAATAAATAGAAGGAAAGAGGAATGGTTCTTGTAGAAGACAACAATTTGTATTTCTGAAGATGTTGGTCATTGTGTTCGTGCCACAAAACTGCTTGCCAGAACTTAATTTGCAGCCTTTCAGCTGGGAGCTCACAGCCTTGCAATTGTCGCAAGGAACTGATGTCTGTTATTGCAGTTAACTCCTTTCAGGATTCTGGCTTGGACTTTTCAGTGGGTGAATGCAATTAATTCACAAGAGGTAAATAAAGAGGGGTTTTTCGTGGCAAGGAGTCTTGTTTCTTGCTTTTGCTATGGCTGGGTCAGAGCATTGAGTTGCAAATATCCTTCTGACCTCTACAGGGCTACAAAGTGTTGGGTTTGTGTGCTGCCATCTGGTGGTCGCCGAGATTTTTGCAACCCCCCCACACAGCAGGGCTAATCAATAGAAGAGAAAGAGGCCTATTGTTGCATCAATGAACCCCCTTAGAGAATTCATTCCTTTCATTGGCAGCCCGAAATCAGCGGGTTGGCAGGAAGAAGTGAGACGTATAAGAATTAATATCCTTGGCCCCCTTCAGAGTGATCTAAATTAACTTTAAAGCACTCCCGAGTATTGCTTTGACGGCACAGCTGACCGAGAAGGAATAGAAAAAAAACTGATCGTTAAAGGAACAAAACGTGATGAAAAGTGGAGACCAATTCTTAGCTTTCTGCATTTTACCAACCTAAAGGTTTAGCATGCACCAGAAGGATGGCTTAAATTGCTGATCTAGAAACCAAAATAAAAAACGGGGGGGGGGGGGGGAGATACGCCCCTGTAAATGGATTTGTTACGAAAGTGTAGGAAGTTAGCACTCCTCCTTCTCCTACCCTGTTTTTCCAAAAATAAGACCTCTCCAGATAAAAAGCCCAATCAGGCTTTTGAGTGCATGAGCTTAAATAAGCCCTCCCCCCCAAAATAAGCCCTCCCCCAAAATAAGCCATCCCCCAAAACATTGCAACACAGCAGCAGCCATGAGGTGACCACGCTTGCTACCTCCTGCACTTCAAAAATAATAAGAGATAATAATAATAATATAGAGCCGAGGTGGCGCAGTGGTTAAATGCAGCACTGCAGGCTACTTCAGCTGACTGCAGTTCTGCAGTTCGGCTGTTCAAATCTCACCGGCTCAGGGTTGACTCAGCCTTCCATCCTTCCGAGGTGGGTAAAATGAGGACCCGGATTGTTGTTGGGGGCAATATGCTGACTCTGTAAACCGCTTAGAGAGGGCTGAAAGCCCTATGAAGCGGTATATAAGTCTAACTGCTATAAGATATCCCCAAAAATAAGGCCAAAATCAGGGGTCAAAAGAAAATTAGACCCTGTGTTATTTTCAGGGAAACACGGTAGAAAAATGAAATATTTTAGGAAATATTAAAAAGGCAGAACATTCTATTTCCCTGGATGAGAAAAGAAGAAATATGTTTTTAAAGACAAAATAGCTCCCTGAAGCTCCTCCATTTAGCTCCAAGGTGATGGGATTAAGACATGGCCCTCAGGACATAGAATAAAATAGAACGGAACAGAATAGAATTCTTTATTGTCCAAGAATGATTGGACACACAAGGAATTTGTCTTTAGTGCATATGCTCCATGATAGGATTAGCCTTCTACCCATCTCACCACATGGCACCTTGGAAGATTACATCACCCAGCAAAACTCAACCAAGCCTCGGACACAGAACAGCCTATAGAGTTGCCCCTGCATGGCCCCATGAGAGTCTGCCAACCAATCAGAATCCAAGCTCAAATTCAAAAGCCCAGAGAGGGCATAAAATCCAGGCACTTTCAGCATCTCTTCCCTTTTTTTTTCTTCTTCTTCTTCACCCAACACCTTCAAGGCAGGTGGTCCTGTCCACCATTAAAACCATCTTTCCAAACAGCCACCATGTTTCCAGTGTCTTTCTCCCCACTTGGAACTGAACCCAGAGGGACGTTTCTTCCGACAAAAGCCTGAAAGGATGCTTCCTCGTTTTAGTTGCTGAAGGGACCAAAACGAACCCCGTCCACCCTGAAAAATAAAAGATAAACCCAGTTTGTCCTAGTAATATCAAAGAGACAGAGTTGCCGATAAACAACTCTGTTGAGGCTGCAAAGAAGCACAGTTTGGTCTAGGGAAAAGGACACGGGAAGAGTTGTGGCCAGTACATTTCCCTTCTCCCGTGGCCAATAAAATGCTTTTCTCAGCAGAAAAAGGGTAAAAAAAGAACCAGACATGGATAATGCTGTGTAAGATATAATCATTTAGAGCTGTGTCTGGAGAATCCCTTCTTCAGGAACTGGAGTTGCAGAGCTTAATAATAGATTGGATACCAAGGAGAGGCTCTCTTGGATAACTGGAGATGGGAAAGAAATCTGGGTGGGTTTCAATTTATTTTACCCCCGGTTCGCTCGTGCGCTTGCGTGCTCGTGTGAAGCTTCTGCGCATGCGCAGAAGCATCCAGGGGAGTGGGCGGAGCCTCCTGCCATCGGTTCCACCACAAAACCACGTTCGATTAAAGGGCGCTCGACGAAACCGCGTAGCTGACGTCATCACAGCGCAACAACAGCGCGGAGAAAAAAGCACTCTGTAAACGCTAAACCTAAAATTAACCTCTAAACCTAAACCTAACCCCCCTAAACCTAATCCTAAACCTAACCCTAAACCTAACCCTTAACCTAACCCTAAACCTAACCCTAATCCTAACCCTTAACCTAACGCTAAACCTAATCCTAACCCTTAACCTAACCCTAAAGCTAACCCTTACCTTAACTTGAATCGGCTTGCTTTCAAAGAGCTATTTAAAGCGCCCTTCTTTCTCCGCGCTCGCTGTTGTCGCCTTGTTGATGACGTCAGTGACGCGGTTTAATCGGGCACGCTTTAGTCGAGCGCGGTTTTGTCGTGCCACGCCTGCCATCACCACTACCGGTTCGCCCGATCTGGGACAAACCAGCAGAAACCCATCTCTGGCGTTGACCCCCTATTGCAGAAAGTCCTCAGAATCAGAATAGAGCTGGAAGGGATCTTGGAGGTCTTCTAGTCCAGTCCCCTGCTCAAGCAGGGAGATCCGATACCTGTGATGGTGAACCTATGGCACTCTCTGAGCCTGAGGGCATGTGAACTGTTGCCCAAGCTCAGCTCTGCCGCACATGAGTGTGTGCTTCCCACCAGGCAGCTGATTTTCGCGTCTCTGCTGTGCATACGTGGGTGTGTGTGCCCCCCACGACCTATTTTTGGTCCCAGGAGGATGCAGGGAGGCAAAAGGAAAGAAGGAAGGGAGGAGGAGGAGGAGGAGGAGGAGGAGGAGGAGGAGGAGGAGGAGGAGGAGGAAGAAGAAGAAGAAGAAGAAGAAGAAGAAGAAGAAGAAGAAGAAGAAGAAGAAGAAGAAGAAGGAGAAGAAGAATTTCCACGATGTAGAAAAGATGTGGAGACTCTAGAAAGAGTGCAGAGAAGAGCAACAAAGAGGATTAGGCGACTGGAGGCTGAAACATATGAAGAACAATTGCAGGAACTGGGTATGTCTAGTTTAATGAAAAGAAGGACTAGGGGAGACATGAGAGCAGTCTTCCAATATCTCAGGGGCTGCCACAAAGAAGAGGGAGTCAAACTATTCTCCAAGGCACCTGAGGGCAGGACAAGAAGCCATGGGTGGAAACTAATCAAGGAGAGAAGCAACTTAGAACTAAGAAGAAATTTCCTGACAATTCGAACAACTAATCAGTGGAACAACTTGCCTCCAGAACAAAGGTGTTTTTCAAAAGGCTCCTTCAATCACTTCTTGGATGAGAAGCAAAACGTTTTTAATGAAGAACCCCCCCCCCCCCCCCCAAGAAAATCCAGTTTTCTGTTGAAAAACATCTTTGGGACAACCGTGAATCTCCATAGACATTTAATCATGCTGGAAATGCATTTCCACCACTGAAATTTATCACTGTTACCAAGAAATGGCTGCAACCACCATCTTGACTTTTTTGACTACCTTGGACTCCTTAGTGTTCAGGTCCACAGCCCCCTAATATGGTGTCCCAAGGAATGAGGAATTAGTCCAGAAGAGAGATCTGAAACTCAAAAGTTAGTTTTGCTTCACTTCTGAAGTCTCGGGAGAAGAGGTCAATTAATCAGAATAGAGCTGGAAGGGACCTTGGAGGTCTTCTAGTCCAACCCCCTGCTCAAGCAGGAGACCCTATACAATTTGAGACAAGTGGGCTGTCTAGTCTCTTCTTAAAAACCCTCAATGATGAAGCTCCCACAACTTCTGAAGGCAACTTCCGTTCCATTGGTTGCTTGTCCTCACTGTTAGGAAGTTTCTCCTTAATTCCAGGTTCTTGATTAGTTTCCATCCTTGGCTTCTTGTCCTGCCCTCTGGTGCTAAGGAGAATAAACTGACCCCCCTCCTCCTTGTGGCAGCCCCTCAAATACTGGAATACTGCTATCATGTCACCCCTGCTCCTTCTCGTCTCTAGTTTGGTAATTCCCAGTTCCTGCAACCATTCTTCATATGTTTTAGTCAAGTGTGTTTTAGGTCAAATCCTCTGCAGGGATCAATATGTGGGAATGTGCACAAGAGTGTGCTGTGACCTTAAAAGGAGGAGTCTGATCTTGCAAGACCTTCTGGTGACTTCCTTACTGTCCTTTGATGCCAGATGTGCTTAACATCAGGCTTCATAGCTGGGGCTGGAGCCAACGTGGGGAAATATCTGCAGTCTTCCTGGTCTGCAATACGACTCTGCACCACCACAGCACTTCATTCAACGTATATATGGGGAGATAGAAGGAAGAAGGTACCTCTTCTATTTACAGAAAAGTCTCTAACATATTAACAGAAGGGACCTTGTAGGTCATCTAGTCCAACCCCGCCCAAGTAGGAAAACCTACATCATTCCTGACAGATGGCAGTCCAGTCTCTTCTTGATTTGTGGAACCTCTTCTATAGAAGAGGTTAGAACTGGCAGGAACCCACCCGTGAAGTGGATGCTAATTTTACATCTGGTTTATCGAATGGGTAGTTGGAAAGAGTGGCTGGCCCTACCCACCCAGCCCCTCCCCTTCCAGGAGTCTCCACGCGGTCTGTTCATCGTGTCAGATACAAGTGCAGGGCCCACGCGGAGGCTCTGGGAAGGAGAATATCGGGCCTCCTGGAAGTCCGGAAATAGGCCTGTTTCCAGCCTCTGGAGGCCTCTGGAGCCTGGAGGAGGCTGTTTTTGTCCTCCCGGAGGCTCAACGAAAGCCTCCGGAGCCTGGGGAGTGCAAAAATGCCCCTCCCGCCATGGTGCAGGAGGCTGAGTAGGCCATTCCCCCCCCATGGCCACACCCACCCAACAACTGGGCCGAGAACCGGTTACTAAAATTTTCCAATCCCGCTCCTGGTTGGGGGGGGGGCTGCTTTAGAGCCCCCCCCCCAACCCACCTGAACTGAATTGCAGGAAAGCAAGAGATGTACAAAAGCCCCAGACAAGATCAAGCCACCAGGAATTTGTGATAAGGAGTCTCTTTTTGCAAACTCAGCGATGAGTTTTTTTCTCCCCCTCTTCCCGTTCAGCGTTGAAGGATGGCCCCTGTCTACCTCATTACGCTGCGATGAAACTTTATTGTTCCCCAGTCCTCTTGATTTTTAAGCTTTATGAGAAGCATATTGGAAAGAGGGGGGGGGAGGAATATATGTGAAATGAGCTCCTGTCAAAGCAGCAGAAGAGGGGAAAAGAGCAGAGGGGACAGGAAGTCCTGTCAGCCGTTCAGAAGCCCTGGCTCAGGATGAATCTGCCCTGGTTGACCATACTTCCTAAGTAAGGGAAGTATTTTGCCTTGACACTTTCCATACCCCCCCCCCCAAAAAAAAATTGATTTTTCCCCTTTAAAAGATCTGCAAGGGAAAGGGGGGGAAAATGACTTGAGTCTGATTTGGTCGAGCACTTACTTTACCCCATTGTATGGTGGTTTTTTCCATGCAATGTTCCCGTGGTGCTCAAATCTTACAGCTAATTTGGTGCAGTTGTTATAAGCACAAGATTAGAAATTGGAAGTCCTGCCTTAGGCATGAAAACCGACTGGATGACTTTGGGCCAATCACCAGGAGACTGGGAGTTCTAGTCCTTCCTTAGGCATGAAAGCTGACTGGATGACTTTGGGTCAATCACCAGGAGACGGTGAGTTCTAGTCCTGCCTTAGGCATGAAAGCCGACTGGATGACTTTGGGCCAATCACCAGGAGACTGGGAGTTCTAGTTCTTCCTTAGGCATGAAAGCCGACTGGATGACTTTGGGCCAATCACCAGGAGACTGGGAGTTCTAGTCCTTCCTTAGGCATGAAAGCCGATTGGATGACTTTGGGTCAATCACCAGGAGACTGGGAGTTCTAGTTCTTCCTTAGGCATGAAAGCCGACTGGATGACTTTGGGCCAATCACCAGGAGACTGGGAGTTCTAGTTCTTCCTTAGGCATGAAAGCCGACTGGATGACTTTGGGCCAATCACCAGGAGATGGTGAGTTCTAGTCCTTCCTTAGGCATGAAAGCTGACTGGATGACTTTGGGCCAATCACCAGGAGACTGGGAGTTCTAGTCCTTCCTTAGGCATGAAAGCCGACTGGATGACTTTGGGCCAATCACCAGGAGACTGGGAGTTCAAGTCCTTCCTTAAGCATGAAAGCCGACTGGATGACTTTGGGCCAATCACCAGGAGACTGGGAGTTCAAGTCCTTCCTTAAGCATGAAAGCCGACTGGATGACTTTGGGCCAATCACCAGGAGACTGGGAGTTCTAGTCCTTCCTTAGGCATGAAAGCCGATTGGATGACTTTGGGTCAATCACCAGGAGACTGGGAGTTCTAGTCCTTCCTTAGGCATGAAAGCCAATTGGATAACTTTGGGTCAATCACCAGGAGACTGGGAGTTCTAGTCCTTCCTTAGGCATGAAAGCCGACTTTGGGCCCAAACCCCAGGAGATGGTGAGTTCTAGTCCTTAGGCATGAAAGGTGACTGGATAAATTTGAGCCAATGACCAGGAGATGGTGAGTTTTAGTCCTTCCTTAGGCATGAAAGCTGACTGGATCAGTGGTGGGTTATGACCAGTATGCCCCAGTACGGGCATACCGGTGCCTGCTGGGAGCACCAGGTACCGTTCTGGTACGGTGCTCCAGAGAGCTCACCCACCCGCCTGCTCTTCTTACCTGTATATGGCCCAACCGGGCCACTTGCGCACGCACATGGAGCGTACGGTGCCTGCGTGATGCTCCAGCGAGCAGCTGGAGCACTGCGGGCGATGGGTATGCATGCGTGCACTGCACGCATGCACGTGGTGGATGCCCGGCTCCATTGCAGTGTACCGGTTGCAATGGGATCTGGAACCCACAACTGGACTGGATGGCTTTGGGCCAATCACCAGGAGACGGTGAGTTCTAGTCCTGCCTTAAGCATGAAGGCTGGCTGGGCGACCTTAGAACAATCACAAGGAGATGATGGGTTCCTAGCCATGCCTTAGACATGAAGCCAACAGTGTGACCTTGGCCCGGGCTCTCTCTCAGCCCCAGGAAGGAGACAAGGGCAAGCAAACCACTTCTAAAATCTTCTGTCTGAAATGGTGTAAGGCAGTTAGGGTGAACTTTTGTGGTGCTGGGTAACCTGAAGATCAGCTGGCCGGTGGTAGGCGTGCACAGATGCACAGGGAAGCTGGGATGGGGCGACAGCTGGCGTGCTGGCAGAGAAGGCTCTGCATGTCACCTGTGAGATGGGTGCCATAGGTTCGCCTTCATGGGTATAAGGTTTCCTGAGCAGTAGATTAGACCAGAAGACCTCTGAGGTATCTTCCAACTAACTATTCTGTTCTGTTCTGTTCCGTTCTGTTCCGTTCTGTTCCGTCCCGTCCCATCTCATCCCATCCCATCCTATTCTATCCCATCCCATTCTAATTCTAATTCCAATTCTATTCTATTCTATTCTATTCTATTCTATTCTATTCTATTCTATTCTATTCTATTCTATTCTATTCTATTCTATTCTATTCTATTCCATCCCATCCCATCCCATCCCATCCCATCTAATCTATTCTATTCTATTCTATTCTATTCTATTCTATTCTATTCTATTCTATTCTATTCTATTCTATTCTATTCTATTCTATTCTATTCTATTCCATCCATCCCATCCCATCCCATCCCATCCCATCCCATCCCATCCCATCTAATTCTATTCTATTCTATCCCATCCCTTCCCATCCCATCCTATTCTAATTCTAATTCTAATTCTAATTCCAATTCCAATTCTATTCTATTCTATTCTATTCTATTCTATTCTATTCTATTCTATTCTATTCTATTCTATTCTATTCTATTCTATTCTATTCTATTCTATTCTATTCTATTCCATCCCATCCCATCCCATCCCATCCCATCCCATCCAATCCTATTCTATTCTATTCTATTCTATTCTATTCTATTCTATTCTATTCTATTCTATTCTATTCTATTCTATTCCATTCCATCCCATCCCATCCCATCCCATCCCATCCCATCCCATCTAATTCTATTCTATTCTATTCTATTCTATTCTATTCTATTCTATTCTATTCTATTCTATTCTATTCTATTCTATTCTATTCTATTCTATTCTATTCCATTCCATCCCATCCCATCCCATCCCATCCCATCCCATCCCATCTAATTCTATTCTATTCTATCCCATCCCTTCCCATCCCATCCCATTCTAATTCTAATTCTAATTCCAATTCTATTCTATTCTATTCTATTCTATTCTATTCTATTCTATTCTATTCTATTCTATTCTATTCTATTCTATTCTATTCCATTCCATCCCATCCCATCCCATCCCATCCCATCCCATCTAATTCTATTCTATTCTATCCCATCCCATCCCATCCCATTCAATTCTAATTCTAATTCTAATTCTAATTCTATTCTATTCTATTCTATTCTATTCTATTCTATTCTATTCTATTCTATTCTATTCTATTCTATTCTATTCTATTCTATTCTATTCTATTCTATTCTATTCTATTCTATTCTATTCCATTCCATCCCATCCCATCCCATCCCATCCCATCCCATCCCATCCCATCCCATCCCATCCCATCCAATTCTAATTCTAATTCTAATTCTAATTCTAATTCTAATTCTAATTCTAATTCTAATTCTAATTCTATTCTATTCTATTCTATTCTATTCTATGGTTAGGGTGCAGTACTGCAGGCCACTTCAGCTGACTGTTATCTGCAGTTCAGTGGTTCAAATCTCACCAGCTCAAGGTTGACTCAGCCTTCCATCCTTCCGAGGTGGGTGAAATGAGGACCCAGACTGTGGAGGCAATTTCCCGACTCAATTTGCTAAAAATCTGTAAAAACCGCTTAGAGAGGGCTGAAAGCCCTATGAAGCGGTATATAAGTCTAATTAATAAATAAATAATAAATAAATAAATATTCCATTCCATTCCACTCCATTTTCAGAAACCTGTTTTACTTTAGATGCATCTCTCGGCTTTGCTGTTCCATAGATGTTGTTCCAAATATTTATTATTTCCCATCCTGTTTTGATTGTTGTGTTTGAGGCTGCCAGTTGATCCTGGGAATGTTTAAGGAATGCGTGTGTATGTGTAGGTGTGTGTGAGAATGACAATATATATTTTTTATTTGCCAATGCTCTGCAAAAGCTGAGAGAATAAACATCCTCTCAGATTTGCAGTTTCTTCCAAGGGAAAAGCGGTAATTGGCTTGCAAGAAATGATAGAAAGTGATTTCCATTAATACATGTAATTAAAACGGTCCTGACATCCTTATAGGGAACACAATGTCTTGCTTTTCTCTCTGTCTCTCTGTGTGCCTGCCCATGGGTCAGCTTTGAGCAAAGTGTTTATAAAAGGAGCAGGAATCTCGGTCCCTTTGCAGTCTGAGATATGAATTAATCATATATATGGGGAAGTGACTTTTCTATTTACAGAAAAAGTCTCCATGCAGTTGCTGCTCCGGTCTCGAATAGAGTTCTATAAATCTCGTTCAAGCTTATTTTGGATTTGCTTTGTATAGAATTATTAGGGGAAATTGCTAGCTCTCTTTATGTAGGATATGCAGCCTTGAGAGGGATTTTTTATTAGTAATTCTCTTCCCTCCTCTCCTCTTCCCTTCTCTTGTTCTCTTCTTTTATTTCCAATCTCCCCCTCCTCTCATCTCCTAACTTCCCTCTCCTCACCACACCCCTTTCCTCTCCTCCCTTCCCCTCCCTCCCTCCCCCCGTTCCCTCCCCTTTCAATCTCCCCTCCCTCTCCTCCCCTGCTCTCCCCTCCCCTCCTTCCTGCCTTCACTTCTCCCCTCCTCTCCTTCCTTCCTTCCCTCTCCTCACCACATCCCTTTCCTCTCCTCACCACATCCCTTTCCTCTCCTCCCTTCCCCTTCCTCCCTCCCCCTTCCCTTCCCCCTTCCATCTCCCCTCCTTTCCCCTCCCTCTCCTCCCCTGCTCTCCCCTCTCCTCCCTTCCCCTCCCTCCCTTCCTCTCTCCTTGCCTCTCCTCACTTCCCAAACCACTTGAGGGCAGAACAAGAAGTAAGGGGTGGGGGAGATCATTAGAGATTCAACTTAGAAACAAGGAGAAATTTTGCTGTCAGTCAGAACAATTAATTAGGGGAACGGCTTGCCGACCAATGTTGTGGGCGCCCCATCACTGTACATTTTCAAGAAGACACTGAATAGCCAATTGTCTAGAATGGTAGAGGATCTCCTGCTTGAGCAGGGGGTTGGACTAGAAGATCTTGGAGTCCTAGTGGACAACCATTTAAATAGGAGCCAACTGTGTGCAGCAGCTGCCAAAAAAGCCAACACAGTTCTAGGCTGCAACAACAGAGGGATAGAATCAAGATCATATGAAGTGTTAGTACCACTTTATAAGGCCTTGGTAAGGCCACGCTTGGAATACTGCATTCAGTTTTGGTTGCCACGATGTAGAAAAAATGTGGAGACTCTAGAAAGAGTGCAGAGAAGAGCAAGAAAGAGGATTAGGGGACTGGAGGCTAAAACATATGAAGAACGGTTGCAGGAACTGGGTATGTCTAGTTTAATGGAAAGAAGGACTAGGGGAGACATGATAGCAGTGTTCCAATATCTCAGGGGCTGCCACAAAGAAGAGGGAGTCAACCTATTCTCCAAAGCCTCTGAGGGTAGAGCAAGAAGCAATGGGTGGAAACTAATCAAGGAGAGAAACAACTTAGAACTGAGGAGATATTTCCTGACAGAACAATTAATCAGTGGAACAGAAGTTGCCTCCAGAAGTTGTGAATGCCCCAACACTGCAAGTCTTTAAGAAGATGTTGGATAGCCATTTGTCTGAAAAGGTATAGGGTTTCCTGCCTAGGCAGGGGGTTGGACTAGAAGACCTCCAAGGTCCCTTCCAACTCTGCTATTGTATAATAGTAAATTCTCCAGGATAATCTGGCATTGAGCAGCCTCTACATCGCCACAATGGCACAATGGTTAGAGTGCAGTCCTGCAGGCTACTGTTGAAAAAAAATGTCTTTCTGGGTCGGCTTCAAGTGGGGGGAAAAGACACTGGAAATATGGAGGCTGCTTGGAAAGATGGTTTAATGGTGGACAGGACCACATGGCTTGAGTCCTGAACAGAAAAGGTGATCACATCACATGCTTCAATGTTGGGTGCAGAAGAAGAGAAGAGGCGAGAAAGGGGCTTGCTAGGCTTTTTATAATCTGTTCAGCCCCACCTCTCTGTTTCCTGTTCCTGTGTAAGAAATGTATTCTGATTGGTTGTCAGACTCCCATGGGGCCATGCAGGGACAACTCTCTAGGCTGCGTTTTGAATCCAGGTTTGGTTGAGTTCTCAGATACCATGTGGGGAGTGGGTAAAGGCTAATCATGCCTTAATCCCATCACCCTGGAACTGAAGGGGAGAACTCTTTATTATGTAAAGGGGCTGGCTTCGGCATCTTAATGGCCCATTGACCAAGGGCAGGAAGCTGCAGGGAGCTATTCTCTCTTTAAAACACGTTTCTCCCTTTTCACATCCAGAGAAGTATTCTACCTTTTCAATATTTCCTAAGATATTTCATTTTTCTGGGAGAGGGTTGGATGATAACTTTCTACACTACTTCTGCTGACTGCCGGCTGCCTGCGATTTGGCAGTTCAAATCTCACCAGGCTCAAGGTTGACTCATCCTTCCGAGGTGGGTAAAATGAGGACCCAGATTGTCGGGGGCAAGAGGCTGACTCTGTAAACCAGTGTTTTTCAACCTTGTCAACTTGAAGATGTTCGGACTTCAACTCCCAGAATTCCCCAGCCAGCATTCGCTGGCTGGGGAATTCTGGGAGTTGAAGTCCAGACATCTTCAAGTTGACAAGGTTGAGAAACACTGCTGTAAACCACTTAGAAAGGGCTGTGAAGCAATATATAAGTCTAAGTCAGTGGTGAAATTCAATTCTTTTACTACTGGTTCTGTGGGTGTGGCTTGGTGGGCGTGGCAGGGGAAGGATATTGTAAAATCTCCATTCCCACTCCATTCTGAGGCCAGCCAGAGGTGGTATTTGCCAGTTCTCCGAACTACTCAAAATTTTTGCTAATGGTTCTCCAAAACCTGTCTGAACCTGCTAAATTTCACCCCTACTCTAAGTGCTATTGCTAAATAAACAAGTAACCCAACACCTATCAAAATTAGCATGCCAGGAAGTCATTGGCTTCAGCTGTACTGCTAGATAAGGTGTTTTATGATCTTGCAGAGGGAGATGCAGACTCCGGAATATCATTTCCTCTTAACAGAGCACAGTGCATTCTAGTGCCCAGAAACAAGCAGGGGACAGATACAGCTACGAAGACAGACAAGATCAAAATTTAGAATCAATACTCTTTGACTTGAAATGTGCCAAGTCAGGTGTCCCTGAGAAGGAGATACCATATTTTTCGGACTATAAGACGCACCGGTGTATAAGACACACCAGGATATCGAAGAGGTGAGTAAGAAAAAAAAAAGCTTTTGTCCTCCCCGCCCCCCCCCAGGAGCACTCGGCAGGCTTCAGCAGGGCTGGGGGAAGGCAAAAATGCCCCCATTTTTGCCAAAAAACGGCCGGAAAATTGGCCATTTTTCATAAACACGGGGGCATTTTTGCCTTCCCCCAGCCCTGCTGAAGCCTGCAGAATGCTTCTGGGGGCTGGGGGAAGGCAAAACTACCTCTGTTTTTGCGAAACAACCAGTTTTTCGCACAAATGGGATAGGGGCAGGGCTTAGGGAAGGCAAAAATGGCTGTATTCGGTATATAAGACGCACCAACATTTCCATGCACTTTTTTTGGGGGGGAGTTGCCTCATATATTCCGAAAAATACGGTATATATAAAAAGGTAAAGGTATCCCTTGCAGATATGTGCAAGTCATTCACGACTCTAGGGGGCGGTGCTCATCTCCCTTTCAAAGTCAAAGAGCCAGGGCTGTCCGAAGACATCTTTGTGGTCATGTGGCCGGCATGATTAAACGCCGAAGGCGCATGGAATGCTGTTACCTTCCCACCAAAGGTGGTTCCTATTTTTCTGCTTGTATTTTTTATGTGCTTTCGAACTTCTAGATTGGCAGAAGCTGGGACAAGGAACGGGAGCTCACTCCATTACACAGCGCTAGGGATTGGATTTAGATGCTTTCAAACTGATGTCTGTCTGGCCTATGCTTAAGATCAGAAATGATTTAAATTGTTTAAAGTTAGTTCAGCAAGAAGAAGCTAAGGTCAATGTAGAATGTCATTAATTTCTTTATTTCTTTTTCTCAATAGATTTTAGACTGTGTTTTGTTAAAAATCCATACCGTGTATGGGTTCTGGGAAGTCGGGGGGGGGGGGGGGGAAGGAGGAGGGGGATTGGGGGGGAGGGGGGAGGGAGGGAGGGGTATGCATTAGGCTAGACAAGAATTTGGTGGTAAACTAGAATTATTTTGATATACAAAAAATTGTACTTCGATGTCTCACTGATTGAGGAATGATGAAATGTTTGTTTTAAAAGAAATAAAACTTTTGAACGAAACTGATGTCTGTCTGTCTGTCTGCCTGTCTATCACCTATCACCTATCATCTACCTACCTACCTACCTACCTACCTACCTACCTACCTATCTCTATCATCTATCTATCTATCTATCTATCTATCTATCTATCTATCTATCTATCTATCTATCTATCTATCTATCTATCTATCTATCTATCTATCTATCTATCTACCTACCTACCTACCTACCTACCTACCTACCTACCTACCTACCTACCTACCATCTATCTATCTATCTATCTATCTATCTATCTATCTATCATCTATCTATCTATCTATCTATCTATCTATCTATCTATCTATCATCTGTCTATCTATCTATCTATCTATCTATCTATCTATCTATCTATCTATCTATCAATCTATCATCTATCATCTATCTATCTATCTATCTATCTATCATCTATCTATCTATCTATCTATCTATCTATCTATCTATCTACCTACCTACCTACCTACCTACCTACCTACCTACCTACCTACCTACCTACCTACCTACCATCTATCTATCTATCTATCTATCTATCTATCTATCTATCTATCTATCTATCTATCATCTATCTATCTATCTATCTATCATCTATCTATCTATCTATCTATCTATCTATCTATCTATCATCTATCTATCTATCTATCTATCTATCTATCTATCATCTATCTATCTAATCTATCATCTCTTCAAAACCAGTGGATGGACTGAAAGAGCTCCAGTGGCTGCTGCAGCTTGCCTGCAGTGTTACAGTATGAAAATATTTGCTCTTTAGCCTAAATATAGATCTGAGAACGGCCTCATTAGTTAATATTTTATGCAGAATGCATAAAGGGAGAGCAAGTGGGTTCTGGCCATAATTAGCTGACTGCCTGAATCCTAACGAACTCGCGTATTCTGCCGTTTACAAGCAAGTCGTTCGATCTGGAGGAATAAGCTACGCACTGGCCCCTTTAAGGAAAATTCCGGTTTCTCTTAAATTACCCGGATGGAATCCCCAAATCTGAAGAATTTATATACAGAGACAGGAAGTTAGAAGCTCAACACCCTGCACAGCTGGAGAAAGGATTTGGAATGCAGGGGAAGACAATGAGAAGGAATGGAGCTTTTATGGGTTTTTTCCCCCTCTGGATTATAAAAAGCTTTTTGCACAAACACCTGGGAACATTACATCAAACCCCCCCCCCCCACAACCGAACTTGGGATAACCTACAAAGTTAGCTAAGATCCTTGACAACAGCTAATAGAATACACCGCCCTTGCCACAGGAACAGGAAGCTCAAGGGCAAGACCCAAGAGAGGGTATAAATAACCCTCACTCTCCCCTCCATGTGTTCAGCTGCACCAAGTCCATGCACTTGATAGTTCTGTTCTATTAAACCATCTTTCCATGTTTCCAGTTTCTTTCTCTCTGCTTGGAACGGAACCAGATTGATATTTCTTCCAACAAATATCAAATGTTCCTGAGCTGCCCTAAAGGCCAAAAGATGGCCAAGTCAACTGATTGCCCTTCTTTTTACATGGTTGAAGTTTGGACTTTTTTTTTTTGTTTTTGTTCTACCCTTTGTGTTAAGTTTCCCAAACGTAGCGACAGGCAATAACAGGAAGTATTAAGCTTAATAAGTCAGAAGGCGAATTCCGCTGGATCTACCAGCTCTGCCGTGGCTTAATGAAAAGAAACCGTAGCGAAAAGCTTAAGCTTATAAAGCAAAGAAAATGATTTTAGAAGACTCCAGCCACACCGTAAACCGAGATTAACTTTATTAAACCTGGGAAGATGGCTGTGTTTGCTATAGGTGGGAGGACTTTGTGGGCAGCCAGTGAAAATTAGCAGGTTAATACATAAGATTCTATAGGAAGCACTTTTCATTACTGTTCCTCTGATTAGAACAGGGGTGTCAAACTTGATTTCATTGAGGGCTGCATCGTGATTATATTTGACCTCGGGGGTGGGTGGGTGGATGGAGGGCCAGGGTGGGCCTGGCCAGCCTGGCCAGTATTTGACCTCGGGGATGGGTGGGTGGATGGAGGGCCAGGGTGGGCCTGGCCAGCCTGGCCAGTATTTGACCTCGGGGGTGGGTGGGTGGATGGAGGGCCAGCGTGGGCCTGGCCAGCCTGGCCAGCATTTGACCTCGGGGGTGGGTGGGTGGATGGAGGGCCAAGGTGGGCCTGGCCAGCCTGGCCAGCATTTGACCTTGGGGGTGGGTGGGTGGATGGAGGGCCAGGGTGGGCCTGGCCAGCCTGGCCAGTATTTGACCTCGGGGGTGGGTGGGTGGATGGAGGGCCAGGGTGGCCCTGGCCAGCTCGACATCACTCCTGTCAAGGGTGCCTGTGGCATGTTTTAACCTAGCCTTTCAAAAAGCATGAAGCCGATAAAACCTCTTTTATTTAGTTTAAAGTGAATTCCTCTCCAGCGAAGTCCCGGATAACAGTCTTTCATGAGATATCACAACTACAGACCTTTATGAGGCTTGGAGAGCTGCCAGGCCGATATCTTCCAAACGCCACTCTGTAGCAGGCAATTACTTGGCAAGAAGTCAGGAACAGATCTTCACTCTAAGGAATGGACTTAATGGTCTCCTGCAAACTCCCCTCCCCTTTTGCTCCTCTTTATTCCCTATGGGAGGGGCCATTCTGAGCTCTGAGCTGATGAAGCTTCTTGGGTGAGAAGCGAAAAGTCTTCAAAGAAAAACCAGAAAGTCCAGTTGCCTGGACCAAAAGAACACTTTTATAGCAATAGCAATAGCAGTAGACTTATATACCGCTTCATAGGCCTTTCAGGCCTCTCTAAGCGGTTTACAGAGAGTCAGCATATTGCCCCCAACAATCTGGGTCCTCATTTTACCCACCTCGGAAGGATGGAAGGCTGAGTCAACCCTGAGCCGGTGAGATTTGAACCGCTGACCTGCTGATCTAGCAGTAGCCTGCAGTGCTGAATTTAACCACTGCGCCACCTTGGCTCTTACTTTATTCCACTTTTGGAATAAAGGGAGGGGAGTTTGCTCTCTGTTTATATTGTTTGTTTGTTGAGTAGAGTAGAGTTGATTAACGTAGAATAGAATAGAATAGAATAAAGAGTTGGAAGGGAACATGGAGGTGTTCTAGGCCAACCCCCTGCTCAGGCAGGAAACCCTATATCAGCGATGGTGAACCTTTTTGGGTTCATGTGCCAAAAGTGAGGGGAGCGCAGGGGGGTCGTGCGCAGGTGTGCTACACCCATAATGCAATGTGCGACCCCCAGTGCGCATGCACGCGTGACAAGCACTCCCCCCATTTTTTGCATGATTTTTTCGCCCTCCAGAGGCTTTATAGGAGCCTGGAGAGGGCAAAAACAGTCTCCCCTGCCCCCCCAGGCCCTCCGGAGGCTTCAGGAGTTTCCCTGAAGCCTCTGGAGTGCAAAACACCGGCCCTATGGGCAAACTCGTAGGATCATTTTTCATCCTCCGGAGCCTTCAGGAAAGCCTCCAGAAGGCCCCAGAATGCCCTGGAGGGCTTAAACCAGCCCTTCAAGCAAACCGGAAGTCCATTCCCGAACTTCTGGTTTGCCCGTAGGGCTGGTTTTTTGCACTCCGGAGGCTTCAGGGAAGCTCCTGAAACCCCCGGAGGGCCTCTGGGGGGTGGTGGGGTGGGGGAGGCTGTTTTCGCCCTCCCCATACTTCTATAAAGCCCCTGGAGCCTGGGGAGGGTGAAAAATGGCCTCAAAAAAAGGCTAAAGTTAGCTGGTCAGCACACGCATGTGCGCCGGCCAGCTGACAGGGCAACGCCTCGTGTGCCCTGTCAAAAGTGGCACGCGTGCCATAGGTTCGCCTCCTGGCCCTACATCATTTGAGACAAATAGTTGTTGGCAATTCCTTGATTCAGCACCCAGATAAGCAGAGATCAAGTAAACACTAGATCAACAGCTAAGCTGAAAACAAAGCCTCAGTCAAGGAACTACCAATTCAGACAATCAAAGAGTAAAGAAAAGCTAGCCAAGTAATCACCAAGAACACTCCCACCGACACTGACAGGGCAAACCACGTGCATATAAACCGAGATCAAACCCCGCTCCTTTCTAGCGGTGATATAATATTCCCTAGTCAAGTAATGACATTTCTGGGAGAAAATAACCAAGCTCAGAGAGCACCAAGGAGCCCACAATTATCGCAGTTTAAACCATGGATTTGTGGGGGATGGTTCAATTTGAAGTTTAGCTCTATAACACTAGGATCCACTGATAGCATCTTGGAGATCAAATAATCTTAACCAGTCACTCAGTGCTGGCCATAAGTACATGATCTGTGATAAATTACTCCGGAGGTTCAATATAATATAGTGGGCTATGGAAGGTACCTGCTCAATACGGTAGTAGTGATTTTCTAATCTTCAGGAAAATCTCATTATTTCTTTACTTCTCTGCCAGGAAGAAAATGAGATTTTAAGATGGGACTGCTGGAATGGGATCGGACAGGTATACCGATACTACCCAACTTGCAACAGGGACCATTCAAAGTTGCAACGGCACGGGAAAAAAGTGACTTCTGATCATTTTTCACACTTATGACGAGTGTGGCCTAACCTGGGGTCATGTGATCAAAATTTGGGTGCTTGGCACCTGGTTGTCTGTTAGAGATTCTCAGTCATCCAATAGCAATAGCAATAGCAGTTAGACTTATATACCGCTTCATAGGGCTTTCAGCCCTCTCTAAGCGGATATGCAGAGTCAGCATATCGCCCCCACAGTCTGGGTCCTCATTTCACCCACCTCAGAAGGATGGAAGGCTGAGTCAACCTTGAGCCGGTGAGATTAGAACCGCTGAACTGCAGATAACAGTCAGCTGAAGTGGCCTGCAGTACTGCACCCTAACCACTGCACCACCTCGGCTCTGGGTCATGGTTGTCCCAAAGATGCTTTTTTAAGAGGCAACTGGTGTCAGGTCTGCATTTATATCCCTTTTAGGATCTTTGGCCTGCCACACTCTCTCTTACTTCATTATGCTGTTTCATTAGTGTAGTAGTGGGGAGGGGAGAATAGAAAGGAGTAGGATTGTGGAATGTGTTGTTGTCATTCTTTTCTAGAAGCCCAAGGTCATCTTTTGTCTACGCACCTCTGCACCTGACCGGAAGCAGCTGGGTGGAGATGCCAGCGTGGAAGAAGAAGATTGGACCATGTGATGGATTTGTGGGTGTGGGGACAAGATCAGAGTTGGGATTCCACAGTATGATGCCAACATGCCTGTCTTATTAAATTGGAACTTTAAGGATAGCTCTGCCTTGGACTCTGATTTAATTCGGCATGATATTTGGAATGCTGACAACTGGGCTTTCTGGTTTTTCTTTGAAGATGTTTCGCTTCTCATCCAAGAAGCTTTGGTCGGATGGTGGGGAAAGGGAGGATTTATGCTTCTTGCAGACAGCTATCATTTGAATTCTTTTACTGAGGCCACCTGGAGGTTTATTGGTGACCTCGGTGTAGAGCAGTGGTTAAATTCATTTTTTTAAACTACTGGTTCTATGGCTGCTGCTTGGTGGGTGTGGCTTGGTGGGCGTGGCAGGGGAAGGATACTGAAAAATCTCCATTCCCTCCCCACTCTGGGGCCAGTCAGAGGTGGCATTTGCCAATTTTCCAAACTACTTTCTGCTACCGCTTCTCCAGAACCTGTCAGAATCTGCTGGATTTCACCCCTGGTGTAGAGTGTAGTAGTAGTAGTAGTAGACTTATATACCGCTTCATAGGCCTTTCAGGCCTCTCTAAGCGGTTTACAGAGAGTCAGCATATTGCCCCCAACAATCTGGGTCCTCATTTTACCCACCTCGGAAGGATGGAAGGCTGAGTCAACCCTGAGCCGGTGAGATTTGAACCGCTGACCTGCTGATCTAGCAGTAGCCTGCAGTGCTGCATTTAACCACTGCGCCACCTTGGCTCTTGAGTGCAAATAGAAGTGGAGCAGGGGATCAGGCAGCCACTACTGCCGATTTGCTCATGGGCACACCACGCATGCATACGCGGTACAATAAAAAATTTCTGTACAGGTGCAGAACTGAAAAACAAGATGGCGGCGCCATAGGAGAACTGGTTCGGGGGCGTGGCAGGCCTGGGTCACTGCCGGTTCTAGCAACCGAGGCTGCCAAACCCTCAAATATTGGAACACTGTTATCATGTCTCCTCTAGTCCTTCTTTTCACTAGACTAGCCATGCCCAGTTCTTGCAACTGTTCATTGTATATTTTATCCTCCAATCCCCTAATCATCCTGGTTGCTCTTCTCTGCATTCTCTCTAAAGGCCCCGTATATTTTTTTATAGCATGGTGACCAAACTGCATGCAGTACTCTAGGTGTGGTCTTACTAAGGTTTTTATAGAGTGGTAACTGTTTCTATCATTAGGAAGTTTTTCTTGATATTCAGTTTCATGGATAAGTTTTTGTGACTTAACATTTCTGGGTCCTTCACCCCGGGACACTAGAGAATCAAATGAGAATTCCTCCACTTCTTTCTCCTTCCCTTTCACTTTCCATAACTTATCATTCCTCTTTAAGATTAAGCATACTTGGATTCTGCCATCTGTATTGTTAAGGCGATCACGGGAAGATCTTTCTTCATATACCTC
Source organism: Thamnophis sirtalis (assembly GCF_051295495.1). NCBI lineage: Eukaryota > Metazoa > Chordata > Lepidosauria > Squamata > Natricidae > Thamnophis > Thamnophis sirtalis. The sequence goes on from NW_028261387.1 coordinate 88,617,370, forward strand.
CTTCGCTAAGCAGTATTCTTGTGTGATTCTTTTCATCTGATCCGTGCATTTTTGCGCCGAGGTTTCCATTGAGGAACCGAGCTGCAAAATTCAGAAAAATGTAAATATTGAAATGTAATTGCCTTACATTCTGCAGATGGCTTGGCAAAGTGCAAATTAGATCGGTCCGCATTAAAATGCAAAGCGAAGGCATTTCTTTGCCATTCCAATTACGGTGTTCACCATCCATAGGGATTGGGCATGTATAAATTGTTTTCCATTTACCCGCTTGGTGCCAGTAGAAAAACCTCGTTGCTCGCAGGGATATAGAAGTTAACCATCCAAAGCAACATGAACACAACTTCAACCGAAAACCGTGGTTAAAATGAAGTATATGGTTAGTTGGGGTTAAGTATATGTTTGCAGGACTGGAAGGGATGCAAACATTAATATATATGCAAATATGAATAGAGAGACATGAGTTTTCTGGTTGCAGCTTCTACGGTGTTCCCAGTAGCAGAACAGGAAGTAGAGATGTTAAGGAAGGAGATGGTATTCCCGACCTCCATCTGCATTTTCAGAAGAGGGATAGGATTCCAAGTAATACTCCCATTTCAAACAAGTTCCAAGTAATAGATAGAATAAGAATAAGCTCTTCATCTCTTAAGTGCTTCATCTCTTAAGAATTCCCCTCTGTGGGCTATTAAAGAAAGTGGGGGTTGCTTTCTGCCTCTAAAAAAACATGTTTCTCAAATTTCTTCTTTAGGGAAATATAATATTCTGCCTTTTTTAAACATTCCTTAGAATGGAATGGAATGGAATAGAATAGAATAAAATTCTTTATTGGCCAAGTGTGGTAGGACACACAAGGAATTTGTCTTTGGTTCAGATGCTCTCAGAGTACTAAAAGGAAAATAAAATAGAATACATTCATCAAGAATCATAAGATACAAAATGTAGTGATAGTCGTAGGTTACTAATAAGCAATCAAATTATACTAGGAAACAAATGAAACAATATAAATTTTAAAGATACAAGCAACATGGTTATAGTCATAAGTGGAAAGAGATATAGTAGGTACTAGGAAAGAGATAGGTACTAGGAAGGAAGAGAAGAATAATAGTTATACAGTCTTAATAGATAATTTGACAGTGTTGTGGGGATTAATTGTTTAGCAGAGTGATGGCATTCTGGAAAAAAAACCTGTCCTTGTGTCTAGTTGTTCTGGTGTGTAGTGCCCTATAGCATCGTTTTGAGGGCAGGAGTTGAAACAATTTATGTCCAGGATGTGAGGGGTCAATAGATATTTTTACTGTATACAGGTCAGTATACAGGTCCTCAATGGAAGGCAGATTGGTAGCAATTGCCTTTTCTGCAATGCTAATTATCTGTTGAAGTCTGTGTCTGTCTTGTTTAGTTGCAGAGCCAAACTAGACAGTTATGGAGGTGCAGATGACAGACTCAATCATTCCTCTGTAGAACAGAATCAGCAGCTCTTTGGGCCGTTTGAGCTTTCAGAATTGGCGCAGAAAGAACATTCTTTGTTGTGCTTTTTTGATGACATTTTTGATGTGTCCATTTTAAGTCTTGAGATACGATAGAACCTAGAAACTTGAAGGCCTCTGCTGTTGATACTGTGTTGTCTAGTATTGTAAGAGGTGGTAGTATAGGGGGGCTTCTCCTAAAATCTACCACCATTTCTACGGTTTTGAGTGTATTTATTACAAGAGTGCTCTGCTTGCACCATAAGGATGGTTGTTCAACCTCCCGTCTGTATGCAGATTCATCATTGTCTCGAATGAGACCAATCACTGTTGTATCATCTGCCAAGTTCAGTATTTTAACAGAGGGATCTTTTGAGATGCAATCATTGGTGTATAGAGAGAAGAGGAGAGAGCACACAGCCTTGGGTTGTATACAACCATTTCAAACAGAACTCGGTTCCTCAAATAACAGCTTTATTAGCGATGAAAGAAATGTCCTTCTGTGTTCGGCTCCAAGTGGGGAAAAAGACACTGGAGACATGGAGGCTGCTTAGAAAGATGGTTTTAATGGTGGACAGGACCACATGGCTTGAGCCCTGAACAGAAAAGGGGAATCAGATGCTTCAATGTTGGTGGAGCATTCTTCCATTTTGGAGCCGCCCTGACTTCATCAGCCTTGACTGGAATTTTTGTCGCCAGCTTGAAGAACTTCTCTTGCATCTATCAGGAACTTTGCGATGTCCCTGAGGTCAGCAAGATGTATTCTTCCCGTTCACCGTCTCTGTGGGACGGTTTAGATCCGATTGGACCACCCAGCGGCAAAAGTATTGGCTGCGGTCTCGCAGCATCGAGACCGCACGTCTATATCGTTGCGACGTTGGTTCCTCCTCCCCACCCCACTTTCATTTCTAAGGCAGAACTAGAACTCACCATCTCCTGGTAATTGGCCCAATATCAGCCAGCCAGCTTTTATGTCCTAAGATGGGACTAGAAGTACCTAGATTTAATTTAATTATATTTCTCTCCTTTTCTTATCTCGTGCTTTAGTTCCGTTGGCTTTTTATTACTAGCTTCTTTTTAGCCCATTGCATAATTGTGCTTCGCTGACAAGGGATGAGCTTTTTCAGGGTGCACTGAAAAATTTGCATTGCCTTTGGCCTTAAAGTAATATTTAATCATTTCAACCATGTCCATGTTGGCTGGAGAATTAAAGGGGACCACAAGAGCTCCTTAATGCTCCTGCATATTTGCATCTGCAGAATCTGTTGACAGCTGTCAAAGGCCACATACTATCAGGTTAAAATAAAGGTGTAATGAGGCGTGATGGTCATGGGAAGCTAATCTATATGGAATGCAGATCTCCCATTCATTAAATCCTTTATTCCCTAAATGTCTTTTTTGATATGATGCAGCTTTAGAAGATAGTTTCCCCTCCCCCCCTTTGGATTGCTGAGAATCTGGGGATCTGTAGTCTACATTATTGTAGAGTGCAAGTAGTTACAACTTACAGTAGTGGCCAAAATTGTGGAAACCTTTTGGAAAAAGTGTATTTTTGAGGTTTGATGGCTAATAACACCCCTTTTTGGGGGGTGGGATTTCAAGATATTCATATTCTACTGCTAGAATGGCCTACGTATGGCTCAGACCTTAACCCTGTTGAAAATCTATGGAGCCGACTGAAGAAACTTGAAGCAACTAAGCAATAAAACCTAGTTAATAGAAGCAATAATTCAATCTTGGTTTCGCATCATAACAGCTGCAGAACTAAAATGTTTGGGAGAAGAATGAGATGCTTTAAAAAAAACAACAGGCAAGATGGCTGCTGTATCCTTATGAAGGTTTTGATGGTGCCCTGGTAGCTGTCAGTTTGACATATTTTGATCCCAACCCCCACCAATGTTCTGTTCTGTTCTGTTCTGTTCTGTTCTACCCTATGGAACGATCTCCCCGTGGAGATTCGTACCCTCACCACCCTCCAGACCTTCCGCACAGCCCTCAGAATCTGGCTATCCCGTCAGGCCTGGGGCTAAGACTGTAACCCGCCCGAATGGTATGAATGTTGTGTTTTTTAATTATGTATTGTCTTATATGTTAAAAAGTTTGTCTCCCCCTCCCCCTTGGATTGTGAGCCGCCCTGAGTCCCCCCAGGGAAAAGGGCGGCATATAAATAAACTTCTATCTATCTATCTATCTATCTATCTATCTATCTATCTATCTATCTATCTATCTATCTATCTATCTATCTCTATCCTACTCTACTCTACTCTACTCTACTCTACTCTACTCTACTCTACTCTACTCTACTCTACTCTACTCTACTCTACTCTATTCTATTCCACCCTACCCTACTCTACCCTTCCCTATCCCACTTAGAGAGGGCTGTGAAGCACTCTGAAGCGGTATATAAATCTAAGAGGTATTGCTATTGCTACCAACACCATTCATTTTCTTGGATTCCTCCCGGAAAATGTGAAAGTAAGCTTATTCTTGAGAGGCAGAGCTTTTGACAATTTCAAAAGGGAGTCAATACAGGTAGTCCTTGATCTACAACCATTTGTTTAGTGACCATTCAAAGTTACAGCAACACTGACTGTATGACTGTATTTGGATAAACAGAAGCATAGAATCAAAAGTATGAATACCGCTTTATAAAGCCTTAGTAAGGCCGCACCTGGAGTACTGCACCCGGTCACCATACAACAAAAATATGTTGTGACTTTGGGGAAAAAAAATGCAAAGAAGAGTAATTAAGATGATTAAAGGCCTGGAGACTAAAACATATGAAGAATGGTTGTAGGAATTGGGTATGACCAATCTAGAGAAAAGAAGGACTAGGGGAGACATGATAGCAGTATTCCAGTATTGGAGATCCTGCCACAAAGAAGGGGGGGGGGGTCAATTAATTCTCCAAAGCACCAGAAGGCAAAAGAAGTAACAATGGATGGAAACTCGACAAGGAGTGAAGCAAGCTGAAATTAAGGAGAAACTTCCTAACAGTGAGGACAATTAATCAATGGTGTTAGGAATATAATCTAATGGTTGGGTTGGCAATATATAAATCATGTAACAATGCTATACCTGATTCTTTAAATCATACTGTAAAATGTGATTGGTTGCTGTTTTCCTCAATCAGCCATAAGAGGGAGCCAGAGTGACTGTTAGCTCTCTGTTCGTTAGATGCTGGGCTGATCTGATCTGAGTGTTTTGGAAGCTGGCTGTTAGAAAGTGCTGTGAGCTATTGTAAGTTTTGCAACTGCTAGCAAACTTTGAGTTCTGAACTGATTATATGATACTGGACTATGTTATTTGGATTATCCCTTAACTGAAAGACATTGATGACTGACTGTCTTATCCATGTATGACTTGGACTGTTTGATGGACTCTGATACCTCTATTTCCACGAAAGTAAAAGCCTATTTAAACAGCAGTGTCTCTGTATGCTGGTTTGTGTGTTCTCCAACACAACTCTCACAATGCTTCGCTGAACGTACTCGCTCTCCCAACAGGGAGCTTACCTAACAAATGGAACAGAAGTTGCCTTCAGAAATTGTGGGTGCTCCATCCCTGGAGGTTTTTAAGAAGAGACTGGACAGCTATTTGTCTGAAATGGTATAGGGTCTCCTGCTTGAGCAGAGGGCAGGACTAGAAGACTTCCAAGGTCCCTTCCAGCTCTATTCTGATTCTGATCAGTCCACTGAATTCTTCTGCATTAACTGCTGTTCCTATTCAAGTGCAAAGGGAGAGATCAAACCCCAACAGAAGAGCACAGAGCTGCAATCCCTTAAAAAATACATTCTGATATTTTTTTTTTGTACAGTTGTTTTAGCAGATTGGTGTGATTCAGTCTCCTTGAACGTAATTAAATTTTGTCATACCGCTATAAGATTAGGCAGGCTTTTATTATTCACTGATTGGGATATTTTTATCTGGTTTTGTTCTAACTTTATTTTTGGTTTAATGTCTTTTAGTTTGCATAATAAAAGTATTCATGGAGGAAATTGTCTTCATAACTACCAGCGCTGAGTGGCAATAGATCTGCATTTTCTTGTTTCTAATTTGCATCTTCTATGTGGCTTGGAAGTCTCGGAGGTGTGAATCCAATAGCATCGATTCCTTTAGTGTTCATGACCTACTGACGAAAGTGCAAATGGAGTGTAGATAGTTAAGGATTTATTCTGTGTCCTTTTGCCTCCTCGTTGACTTAGAGTTGGAAAACTCAGATCATTTTGACCTTGTGAAGTAGTCCAGATAAGAAGAACAAGCAAGAGTGCCAGCTACTTTTAATTAAGGTTAATGTCAGTTCCAAACAGCATTCAAAAGTAAATCAAGAGTCCAAGGCAAAGGATTCCTCAAAGTTCCAATTTATTGAGAGAGCCATGTTGGCACATCTGGGAAAACCCGAATCTGAAAGCTTCCTGGTTTCCCCCACCCAGTTGAAAGTTCAAGATCTTGCCCCCACACCCACAAGTCCATCACATGGTCCAATCTTCCACTGCCATGCTGGCAGCTTCTACCCATCCAGTTCCGGTCAGGTGCAGAGACAAAGGATGACCTTGGCTTTCTAGAAAGAATGTTGTTATGGCTACATGTCACCCAACTCCATATAATCCCCCCCTCCCATTTTCCCACAATACAAAATGCGTAGCACAATAATAAAAAGTGTGGAGGTCTGATGTCCAAAAAAGAAAAGATGGCTTGCAGATCTGAGAGTTACATTAATAGAATTTTGCAAGTTAAGAAATCCTTCCCCCCTTCCTCCTCTCTTCCTTGTCCTCTCCTTCCACCTCCTCCCTTTCCTCCTCCTATGGCATTTCTGAGGGCATGCGAGGCGCCTTGTAACTTGACAGCTTTAAGACTTGCACGCTTCAGTGCCAGAGTTCCTGAGCCAACATGACTGGAGGAGGAATTCTGGGAGTTGAAGTGCACAAGACTTAAAGCTGTCAAGTTTGAACACCCCTGGATTTTTTTCTAAAGGATTAGGGATACAAGGGTCTTGTAACTTGACAGCTTTAAGACTTGTGTGCTTCAAATGCCAGAGTTTCTGAGCCATCATTTTGGTTGCTAAGCAAGAGTGTTGTTAAGTGAGTTTCACCACATTTTACAAGTTGGCCATGCCCACCCATTCACATGGCTGGCAAGCCACTCCCACCCGGTCACATGGCCAGCAAGCCACTCCTACAAAGCAGGCCACACCTACAGAAGAGGTTCTAAAATATTTTGAAACCCACCACTGCTCCCTCCCCAGAATTAATATTCTTTATTCTTAATATTAAAAAGAGGCAGAACAGAATATTTCCCCTGAAGGAGAAGAGAGAGACATCTTAAAAGAAGAAAGCAGCCCCAAGCTCCCTGCCATAGGAAAACAGCCTCAGGTAGAAACCTGAAGAGGATAGTCTTTAGGAATGGATGTTTTGCATCCATTGAGAAATCTGGGCCACTCTATTCATAAGGAAAGAGCGGCCAGAAACTCCAAATAAGCAACACAACGGGCAAGGAACAGAAACTGACAAGATTAGCTCAGACAAATAAAACACCTAGGATTTGCATTTTCCCTTTTGCCTGTAGAGCCAGCCATGACACCATAGCAATAGCAATAGCAGTTAGACTTATATACCGCTTCATAGGGCTTTCAGCCCTCTCTAAGCGGTTTACAGAGTCAGCATATTGCCCCCAACAACAATCCGGGTCCTCATTTTACCCACCTCGGAAGGATGGAAGGCTGAGTCAACCCTGAGCCGGTGAGATTTGAACAGCCGAACAGCAGAACTGCAGTCAGCTGAAATAGCCTGCAGTGCTGCATTTAACCACTGCGCCACCTCGGCTCATAGGAATCTGGTGACAGCCATTAAAATATTAAAGGGCATATTCTTGCACAGGAACAGGCATCTCAATCATAAAGCCCTAAAGAATGTATAAAAACTTACCTACTATCAACCCCGTTTTATAGCCACCCCAGAAACATGCTGCTGTCACTGAAGTTTCTGGCTAGCAAATAAATAGAGATCTTTTTTCCTGCAGCCATTTTAGTATTTTTCCTCCCGGCTTGGAACTAGGTTTGAATTTTCTTTCCAATGCTACCTTTAATAGGTCAACTGTTCTCTAGATTACCTGTCCATGAGAGAGAAAGCTAGGTTATATATTTTTTTATCCTGTCGCTGAATCCATTTACATTAAAATAAGTTTAAAATCCGAGACCAATTTAGCAAAAATAGCATCTTCTTACTCAACAGATCCTTCTGGGAGTATACATTAGCACAAGTACGAAAGCCCGATTCTGTTCCAACTTTTGATTTTACGTACGGGGAAAAAAAGGAAGACGAATGAATGATCTCCTTGGATTGTGGCGAATAGATTTGTCAACCGTATTGATTCTCAGCCATTCTCCTCAACTGCGGCAGGAAGCATCTTTTCCCTAAAAGTTCAGAGGAGCAGATTATAGAAGTGTCTTTCAAGAAATGGGAGAAAATGAACATAGAAAACTGTCCCCAGATTCTCCTCTCCTCCCCCCACCATATCGATAGGCTACCCAAATGGGAAACAATTTCACAGAATATTTTAATGGGGAGCAGAGGGAGTCATTAACAAACTGGCCACTCTCTGAAAATTAAGAATCTTAAATGTCTCCAGAAAATTATTTTTGGAGATGTTTTGTCCCAGTTCATACTGGCGAAAATCTTACTGTTAGTCGATCCGTTGCTCCCGTGCATTTTGGTGGGACAAATCTCAAATATGCAAGTGAACTGGGCAGCAAAGCTTGTGTTTGTGGCTGCAAATGAACTTTTGGGTTGAGAAATAGAAGTCAGAAAGAAGGTGAACTGTCAACACTGCTGAATTTTCCACATGTCAGATTAAAAATGACCAGACCCTGCCCCCTCCCCTAACTGCAAACCTCCATTCTCTCTTTTAAATCTCCATTTACTGCTTGGCAAGGGGGGGGGGAAGTCTGCAACAATTATTCTCCACCATCTGCAAAGGGAGAAGGAGAAGAAAAGAAGAGGGGGGACAGAGAGGAACAAAGAGGGAGAAAGACAAGGAGAAGAAGAGGAAGGAGGAGGAGGGAAAGTGGGAGGAGGAGAAGGAGGAGGAGGAGAGATGGGGCAAGTAAAGGAGTAGGACAAGAAACAGGAGAAGGTGAAGGAGATGGGGACAGAGAAGGGGAAAAAGAGGGAGAAGAGGAAGAAGGAGAAGGTAAGGGGAGGAGGAGGAGAAAGGGAGATTGGGATAGTGGCAGAGAAGGAAAAGAAAAAGGAGAAAGAGAAGGAGAGGGGAAGGAGAGGAAAGGGAAATGGAGACAGAAGGAGAAAGAGAAGAAGAGGAAGAAGAAGGAGGACAGAAAGTGGAAAGAGGAGGGGAAAGGAGGAGGGAGATGGGGCAACTGAAGGACAAGAAAGGAGAAAGTGAAGAGGAGGGGGGAGGAGATGGGGACAGAAAGGAAGAAAAAGGAGGAGGAGAGTAAAAGAAGAAGGGGAAGGGGAGGAGGAGGAGAAGGAGAAATGGAGATGGGGATAGTGGTGTAGAAGGAATAAAAGGAGAAGAAAGGGAGATGGGGACAGAGGAGAGAAAGATGGAGACTCCAAAAACCTCTTCTCTCTGGATCCTGGACCAGAGACCCTTAAACTGTATCACTGGGCATCACTCAGCTTTGGTTATATCAAGGTTGGCAACCTGCCGCTCTTGAATCAGATATGCCTCATGAGCTCATGCGTCCCTACCCTCGTTTTATTGCTTTCGAAGCCCTCGTTGATCGTGACGGCTGAAAATTTACAGCACCGTTTCTCTCAAGTAGGAAACGCATGAAAAAGTTCTGTGAAAGCCTAAAGAAGCTCTATCAATACAACTGGAGGTCCTTGTTAGGTAAGCTCCCTGTTGGGAGAGTGAGTGCGTTCAGGGAAGCGTTGTGAGAGTTGTGTTAGAGAACACACAAACCAGCATACAGAGACACTGCAGTTTAAATAGGCTTTTACTTTCGTGGAAATAGCAATAGCAATAGCAATAGCAGTAGACTTATATACCGCTTCATAGGCCTTTCAGGCCTCTCTAAGCGGTTTACAGAGAGTCAGCATATTGCCCCCAACAATCTGGGTCCTCATTTTACCCACCTCGGAAGGATGGAAGGCTGAGTCAACCCTGAGTCAACCCTGAGCCGGTGAGATTTGAACCGCTGAACTGCTGATCTAGCAGTAGCCTGCAGTGGTGCATTTAACCACTGCGCCACCTTGGCTCAGTGGAAATAGAGGTATCAGAGTCCATGAAACAGTCCAAGTCATACACGGATAAGATAGTCAGTCATCCATGCCTTTCAGTTAAGGGATAATCCAAATAACATAGTCCAGTATCATATAATCAGCTCAGTACTCAAAGTTTGCTAGCAGTTGCAAAACTTACAATAGCTCACAGCACTTTCTAACAGCCAGCTTCCAAAACACTCAGATCAGATCAGCCCAGCATCTAACTAACAGAGAGCTAACAGTCATTCTGGCTCCCTCTTATGGCTGATTGAGGAAAAACAGCAACCAATCACATTTTACAGTATGATTTAAAGAAACAGGTATAGCATTGTTACATGATTTATATATTGCCAACCCAACCGTTAGATTGTATTCCTAACAGCCCTCCCTCCAAAGCCACAACCACGCTGGTGACACCATGCCATCCACTCGGTGGCTCTCAGCTTCCCCAGTGACGGGTTATCCCTGGAGATTATGCAATGCCTTCTACACCTGTGATGGGAAAAGGGGGTGTGTGGTTCTTCCTCCCCTTGACAGCTGTCAAAATGCAACTGATCCTTCTGTCTTCTCCCATTGCCACAGTCACAGCTGGTTCAAGGGAAGGAGGAAAAATGTGGTGCAACCAGGAAGTTGGAGAATTCAATCTATATTGATCACCTGAACCAAAGATTTATACTTTTGAGTTTTCCAAGTCATGCCCACAGAACCGATGAATTTCACCACTGACCTGAGAGCAGGAGAGAAGCAATGGATGAAAACTAATCAAGGGGGGAAGCAACCTAAAACTGAGGAGAAATTTCCTGACAGTTAGAACAAATAATCAGTGGAACAGAAATTGCCTCCAGAAGTTGTGAATGCTCCAACACTGGAAGTCTTTAAGAAGATGTTGGATAACCATTTGTCTGAAACGGTATAGGGTTTCCTGCCTAAGCAGGGGGTTGGACTAGAAGACCTCCAAGATCCCTTCCAACTCTGTTATTCTATTCTATTCTATTCTATTCTATTCTATTCTATTCTATTCTATTCTATTCTATTCTATTCTATTCTATTCTATTCTATTCTATTCTATTCTATTCTATTCTATTCTATTCTATTCTATTCTATTCTATTCTATTCTATTCTATTCTATTCTATTCTATTCTATTCTATTCCATCCCATCCCATCCCATCCCATCCCATCCCATCCCATCCCATCTATCCTATCCTATCCTATCCTATCCTATCCTATCCTATCCTATCCTATCCTATCCTATCCTATCCTATCCTATCCTATCCTAAGTTGGAAACTTTAAGCTATGTGGACTTCAACTCCCAGAATTCCCCAGCATGTTTGTCTGTCTGGGGAATTCTGGGAGTTGAAGTCTACATGTCTCCCTGATCTATAGGACAACAGGAAGGCAGGATGGGACAATGGTCCTTTGCCTCACTAGTGATATTTCCCTAAAATACCTGCCCTGCCTTTACATTAACTGGCAGGCAGCCTTTCTGTAGCAAACATGGATTGTTCAGATACGGGAGGTTCCGCCTGACTGGCCTTGGTGAGGAGACAGAGGGTAGGGATGCATTGGAGGCTTCCCTTTGGCAATGGACTCTACGTAAACAAGAAGGGCAGTTGTAGAGTCTCGGGGTTCGTTCCGGAGGCAGCTAAGGAAACAATATTCTTTGTAATTGTCAAATATTCCCCAGTTTTCAGGCTGGATTATTCTACCTTGTAGGTGCAGCTCCAACCCATCCTCCGAGGTTGAATGCAGTAGAATTTGTGAACTACTGCAATGCAGTGCTAAGTTTTCATAAAGTGAAGGACATGTGGGCACTGCAGAGTGGGTCCAGTTTTCTAAGGAAAGATTAGCTGTTTTTTTCTGCATTATTCCTTGTCCTCCTCTTCTTCCCTTTCCTCTTTTCCTTTCCCTTCCTTCTCCTCTTCTTCTTATTTCCCTCTTTCCTCTTTCCTTTCCCCCCTCCTTCTTTTTTCCTTCCCCACTCCTCTTCTTCCATTTCCTCTTTCCTTTTCCCCACCTGTATTCCTTTACCCTTCCTCCTCCTGCTCTTCTTCTTTTTCTCCTTCTACCTCTACTTCTTCTTCTTCTTCTTCTTCCTCCTCCTCCTCCTCCTCCTCCCTTTCTTCTTTCCTTTTCCCCTCCTCCTCTTTTCTTTTTCCCTTCCTCCTCCTCTTCTTCTTCCTCCCTTTCCTCTTTCCTTTCCTCCTCCTCCTCTTCTCCTCCTCTTTCTCCTTCTTCTTCTTTTCCTCCTCCTCCTCCTCCTTCCTCCTCCTCCTCCCCCCTTTCCTCTTTCCTTTTCCCTCCTCCTCTTTTCCTTTTCTCTTCCTCCTCTTTTCCTTTTCCCTTCCTCCTCCTCCTCTTCTTCTTATTCCCCTCTTTCCTCTTTCCTTTTCCCCTCCTTCTCTTTTCCTTTTCCCCTCCTCCTCCTCCTCCTCCTCCTCCTCCTCCTCCTCCTCCTCCTCCTCCTCCTCCTTTTCTTCCCTTTCCTTTCCTTTTCCCTTCCTCCTCTCCTCTTCTTATTCCTCCCTTTCCTCTTTCCTTTTCCCCACCTCTATTCCTTTTACCCTTCCTCCTCCTCTTCTTCTTCCTCCCTTTCCTCTTTCCTTTCCTCCTCCTCCTCTTCTCCTCCTCTTTCTCCTTCTTCTTCTTTTCCTCCTCCTCTCTCCTCCTTCCTCCTCCTCCTCCCTCCTTTCCTCTTTCCTTTTCCCTCCTCCTCTTTTCCTTTTCTCTTCCTCCTCCTCTTTTCCTTTTCCCTTCCTCCTCCTCTTCTTCTTATTCCCCTCTTTCCTCTTTCCTTTTCCCCTCCTTCTCTTTTCCTTTTCTCCTCTCCTCCTCCTCCTCCTCCTCCTCCTCCTCCTCCTCCTCCTCCTCCTCCTCCTCCTCCTTTTCTTCCCTTTCCTTTCCTTTTCCCTTCCTCCTCCTCCTCCTCTTCTTATTCCTCCCTTTCCTCTTTCCTTTTCCCCACCTCTATTCCTTTACCCTTCCTCCTCCTCTTCTTCTCCTTCTCCTTCTATCTTTTCTTCTTCTTCTTCTTCTTCTTCTTCTTCTTCTTCTTCTTCTTCTTCTTCTTCTTCCTCCTCCTCCTCCTCCTCCTCCCTTTCTTTCTTTCTTTCCACCTCCTCCTCTTTTCCTTTTCCCTTCCTCCTCTTCTTCTTCCTACCTTTCCTCTTTCCTCCTCTTCTCCTTCTCTTTTTCCTTCTTCTTCTCCTCCTCCTCCTCCTTCCTCCTCCTCCTCCCCCTTTCCTTTCCTTTTTCCCTCCTCCTCTTTTTCTTTTCTCTTCTTCCTCCTCTCCTCCTCCTCCTCCTCCTCCCCCCTTTTGTCTTTTGTCTTTTCTTTTTCCTTTTTCCTCCCCCCCCTCCTCTTCTTCTTCTCTGCAATTTTGCTACAATTCCTCTATTCTGGCGCAGAGAGCCCGGCACTAAATAAATGAGATCAGAGTTGCTGGGTGTCAGGAATCCCCTTGAAACCTTTAGATGTATTAACCTCCCAAACTTTTCAAACCACATCAGCCTGACAAACTACAAGGGAAGTTTCAAAGTCCTGGGCTGGATCACTGAGTAGTAGCTACCAGAGAGGAATGGGGCTGTTTTAACACCCTGTTTTATTGCTTAGGTGCAAAGAATCATTTTCCTATATTTTAGAAATAAGTGTCAGGCATCCTTACAGAACGTAGGTAGGATTTGTAAGGATACAAAGAACAGCTGCAGGAACTGGGTATGTCTAGTTTAATGAAAAGAAGGACTAGGGGAGACATGATAGCACTCTTCCAATATTTCAAGGGCTGCCAAAAAGAAAAGGGATTCAAGCTATTCTCCAAGGCACCTGAGGGCAGAACAAGAAGCAATGGATGGAAACTAATCAAGGAGAGAAGCAACTTAGAACGAAGGAGAAATTTCCTGACACCAAGAACAATTAATTAGTGGAACAACTTGCCTCCAGAAGTTGTGAATGATTCAACACCGGAAGTTTTAAAGAAGCGATTGGACAACCATGGTGTAGGGTTTCCTGCTTGAGCAGGGGGTTGGACTAGAAGACCTCCAAGGTCCCTTTCAACTCTGTTATTCTGCTTCGTTGTGCATGGAGTTATAGCATCCCGGTATCATCGGTGAGAAAAAAGAGTTTATTACATTTGGGAAGTCCAAAGCAATGATACAGAGCCTGCATAGGCTTCCTAAGCCCATCTCTGAAATTCCCAAAGCCTCCCGACAACTATGCTGTTGAAAATGGGTGGCAAAACACTCATTTTCAGCAAGAGGGTGGTTTCCCCCCCCCTCAATTGTGAAATATAAAAGGGCAGTGACAACATCACTCATCATTAAACCATCAACCCTGTCCTCCAAACTCTAGAAAGATGGTCTGGAACAGGGGTGTCAATCTCGCAATGACATGTTGCCATCATGTGTCATACTGCAACTCCCCCCGCCCTTTACTAAACCGGAGGTGGATGGTCCATGGACCACGAGTTTAACCGTGACCCGTCAAAACCGCGTTCCACAAAAGCGCGGTCGACGAAAGCGCGTATGTGATGTCATCACAGCGCGACGAAAAAGATCGAAAAATTGAAATAAAAATTAAATTACAGCAAGCCGATTCACATAAAGGTAAGGGTTAGGTTTAGGGTTAGGGTTAGGGTTAGGTTAAGGGTTAGGGTTAGGTTTAGAGCGTTAGCGTTACGTTTAGCGTTAGGTTAAGGGTTAGCGTTAGGTTTTTCGTTAGGTTAAGGTTTAGGTTTAGGGTTAGGTTAAGGGTTAGGTTTAGGGTTAGGTTTAGGGTTAGGTTTGGGGGGGTTAGGGTAAGGTTTTCGCTTTATTTTTACATTTTTCGATCTTTTTCGTCACGCTGTGATGACGTCACATACGCGCTTTCATCGACCGCGCTTTTGTCTACCGCGGTTTTGTGGTGGAACCGAGTTTAACACCCCTGGTCTAGAATATATATTTTTTTAAAGTGTGGTTTTCTGGAATGGAAATGTTACTTGTTCCTAGTCTTCAAACACTTCTTGTGTTCACTGCGTTCTGGTGAACAAGCAGCAAAGGTACACCAGATAAATCTTTCCTCTCATCCTTGAACGAGGTACGCAGAGGGATATTTTATCCCCAATTTCAGCTTCCTTCCCTTATGTATTCAACTGTGGAAGAGGAGTACAAACAGTTCTTGTGTCCTGGGCAGTTTTGTGGGTCCCTTAGAGTAGCTTTCCAGGTGAAATCTAAGGCTCATCCCAATTGAAAAGAGACGAGAAGGGAAGAGCAGAGGGGAGGGGAGGGGAGGAAAGGAGAGGAGATGAAAGGAAGGAAATAGAGTAGAATGAAAAAAGGAAATGAAATAAAGAAGGAAGGAGAAGAGAGGAGAAGAGAAGGAAAGGAAACAGAATAGAATGAACAAATGAAATGAAATAAAGAAGGAAAGAGAAGAAAAGAGAGGAGATGAGGAGAGGAGAAAGGAAATAAATAGAATTAAAAAAGGAAACAAAATAAAGAAGGAAAGAAGAAAGGAGAGGAGAAGAGGAGAGGAGAAAGGAAAGGAAATAGAGTAGAATGAAAAAAGGAAGTAAAATAAAGAAGAAAAGAGATGAGGGGAGGAGAGGAGAAGGAAAGAGAAGGGAAGGAAAGGAAACAGAGTAGAATGAAAAGAAAGGAAATAAAATAAAGAAGGAAAGAGAAGAGAAGAGAGGAGAGGAGGAGAGGAAAAAGGAAATAAATTGAAAAAGGAAACAAAATAAAGAAGGAAAGAAGAAAGGAGAGGAGAAGAGGAGAGGAGAAAGGAAAGGAAATAGAGTAGAATGAAAAAAAGGAAATAAAATAAAGAAGAAAAGAGAGGAGAGGAGGGGAGGAGAGGAGAAAGGAAAGAGAAGGGAAGGAAAGGAAATAGAGTAGAATGAAAAGAAAGGAAATAAAATAAAGAAGGAAAGAGAACAGAAGAGAGGAGAGGAGGAGAGGAAAAAGGAAATAAATTGAAAAAGGAAACAAAATAAAGAAGGAAAGAAGAAAGGAGAGGAGAAGAGGAGAGGAGAAAGGAAAGGAAATAGAGTAGAATGAAAAAAGGAAATAAAATAAAGAAGAAAAGAGAGGAGAGGAGGGGAGGAGAGGAGAAGGGAAGGAAAGGAAACAGAGTAGAATGAAAAGAAAGGAAATAAAATAAAGAAGGAAAGAGGAGAGAGGAGAGGAGAGGAAAAGAAAGGAAAAGAAAAGAAAAACATTATGCGAAACTTAGTTCCCCCCTGGAACCCATGACTCTGAGAAACAGTGGGCTCCTTATCAATGGATGTTTTAATATGAGCTTTGGATCTTAAATCATATAGAATAATAGAGTTGGAAGGGACCTTGGAGGTCTTCTAATCCAACTCCCTGCAGAAGACCCGATATCCACTCTCTTCTTGAAAGCCCCCCCTGATAAAACACCCACAACCTCTGGAGGCCAGCCGTTCCACCGATTGTTCTCACTGATAGGAGAAGTTCTCAGTTCTGGATTGGATCTCTTTTTGATAAGCTTCTATCCATTACTCCTTGTCCTGCAATCTGGTACTTTGGAGAATAAGTCGACCCCCCCGCTCTCTTCTGTGCAACAACCCCACAAATAATGGAAGACGGCTATCCTGTGACCCCAGCCCTCCTTTTTGTGACACTAGACTTACCCCAAGTCCTCCAATTGCTCATCATAGGGTTTAGCCTCCAGTCACCTCATCATTTTTGCTGCTCTTCTCTTTCTCTCTTTCTAGAGCAGGGGTGTCAAACTCAAGGACCACACACCAGATCCGGCTCACAGGGTGCTTAGATCTGACCTGCTTAGGGCTGTCCTGGAAACAGCAAGGACTGACCCACAGTGCCTCTGTCCACAAAAATGGACCTTGGGAGGACTGCATGCAGCTCTCCCGAGCTTTGTTTTTGCTGGCAGACGGTTGCAGGAGGCCGTCGCAGCTGAAAACGGAGCGCACAAGGGCTGCAGGTGGCAATCCCCAATTCTTGTTTTTTGCTGGCAGAGGGTTGCAAGAGGCCTTTGCAGCTGAAAATGGAGCTCGTGAAGGCTGCAGGAAACTTGGGAGCCTGTGTTTGCTGGCAGAGTGCTCGGGTCATCACAAGCACCCCCGATACGAGTGACGTCAATCTGGCCATGCCCACCATGATGTCAAGGAGAGAAGAAAGAGAAGAAAGGGGGGTAGGAATAGCAATATAGCAATAGCAGTAGACTTATATACCGCTTCATAGGCCTTTCAGGCCTCTCTAAGCGGTTTACAGAGAGTCAGCATATTGCCCCCAACAATCTGGGTCCTCATTTTACCCACCTCGGTAGGATGGAAGGCTGAGTCAACCCTGAGCCAGTGAGATTTGAACCGCTGACCTGCTGATCTAGCAGTAGCCTGCAGTGCTGCATTTAACCACTGCGCCACCTTGGAAGGAGGGAGGGAAGGAGGGAGGGAAGCAAGGAGGGAAGGAAGGAGGGAAGGAAGGAGAGAAGGAGAGAAGAAAGGAGGGAAGGAAGGAGAGAAGGAGAGAAGCAAGGAGGGAAGGGAGGAGGAAATGTAGGAGAGAAGGAAGGGGGGAAGGAAGGAGGAAAGGAAGGGGAAAGGAAGGAGAGAAGGAGAAAAGAAAGGAGGGAAGGAAGGAAGGAGGGAAGGAAGGAGGGAAGGAGAGAAGGTGGGAAGGGGAAGGAGGGAGGGAAGGAAGGGGAGTAGGAGAGAAGAAACGAGGGAAGGAAAGAGGGAGGGAGGGAAGAAGAAGTAGGACTGTTGTAAGATAAGATGGATCTATGGATGTTAAGAAACCAATCTTCAAGTATATTGTCAACAGTAGGAAAAATTGTTATAAATACATATTATTAATAACAGTTATGAGATCATATAATTGTGAATGTATATATGAAATTGATAAAATAAAAAAAATAAAAATAAAAATAAAAAAAGGTATCTCTGCACCCCCACAAGGTCAAACACAACCTTGATGCGGCCTTTAATGAAATCAAGTTTGACACCCCTGTTCTAGAGTGTCGACACCGTTTTTGTATCATCGTAACCAAAACTGGATTTAGTATTTCAGTTCCAGGACACATCAAGTTTGCGTCCCCGCACAGAACAGGACTCTGTCTGGATTAATCTGGATTTCTGCATTATCAACATCTGGACGTTGATAAGGAGGCCTCTCTGGCTCCTTCCATCCCCATCTTCAGTCTACGAAACATTTATAACAGGCGTCACTATCGATGTTAACCGTTGGGTTTAAACAATTAGCACCAAATGCTTCTCAGGGTTAACTTTGGCTGCTTAGTAAGTTATGCAAACCCAGTCCATTTGGGCGAAGCTATCCAAAGAGATGTGTGCTGTGTTCAAGCACGTTGTGTATTCACACAGCCTCTGCAGAAAAGATCCACTCCACAATGCAGTAGATAAGAATGCTGGCCCCCAGCCATTTGCAGAAAGTCAAACCTGGTTCATATTATATTTCTTGATTTTTACTGTTGGTTTAGTGCAGTGAAGTTTCAGTAGGTGGCAGCACCTCTCTGAGCCTGGAAGCTAAGCAGGACCAGACTAGTCAGTAAATGGATGGGAGACCACCAGGAAGCCAAGGTTAGGCGTTTGGGGTTTTTTCAGAACTATCTTTTCTTAACTGCTGCTCTAGTAGCTTCTCTACTGCTGCTCTGTGCTGTTTCCTAGTATGGTTTGATTGCTTATTTGTATCTTAGGAGTATCATTAAGTGTTGTACCTTATAATTCGTGATGAATGTATCTTGTCTTTTGGGTACACTGAGAGCATATGAACCAAAGAAAAATTCCTTGTGTGTCCAATCACACTTGGCCATTAAAGAATTCTATTCTATTCTATTCTATTCTATTCTATTCTATTCTATTCTATTCTATTCTATTCTATTCTATTCTATTCTATTCTATGCTATTCTATGCTATTCTATGCTATTCTATGCTATTCTATTCTATTCTATTCTATTCTATTCTACAATCTGTTATCTTCTATTCTACAATCTGTTATCTTCTATTCTATTCTACAATCTGTTATCTTCTATTCTATTCTATTCTATTCTATTCTATGCTATGCTATGCTATTCTATTCTATTCTATTCTATTCTATTCTATTCTATTCTATTCTACAATCTGTTATCTTCTATTCTACAATCTGTTATCTTCTATTCTATTCTACAATCTGTTATCTTCTATTCTATTCTATTCTATTCTATTCTATTCTATTCTATTCTATTCTATGCTATGCTATTCTATTCTATTCTATTCTATTCTACAATCTGTTATCTTCTATTCTACAATCTGTTATCTTCTATTCTATTCTACAATCTGTTATCTTCTATTCTATTCTATTCTATTCTATTCTATTCTATTCTATTCTATTCTATTCTATCCTATTCTATCCTATTCCATTCCATTCCCTTCCCTTCCCTTCCGTTCTCTTCTGTTCTTGTCCCTGTCCCTGTCCCTGTCCCTGTCCCTGTCCCTGTCCCTGTCCCTGTCCCTGTCCCTATCCCTATCC